>NC_053022.1:368959088-369187080 GCF_003073215.2 Triticum urartu | reverse complement strand
CATGCTTGGCGGGAAGGTCGTGGTGAGGTTTTTGCCGCTTCATTCCCTTGCACACGAACCAGGACACCTAGGAGGCACCCTAGATGGCAAGGTAGCGTGTGTTGGATGTGCTTGACGGCTACCTTTGCTACAAGAGTGGCTAGGATTTGGTTGGTTGTGGTCTCGACCCAGATTTCCCCCCTCCTCCTCCAGATTAGAAGGTCAAGATCATATCCTCCTCAACTCATTCGCCCCAACACCTGCCTTGTCTATCTTGCAGCCTTGGTTGGTTGATCAGGTGCGAGCAGGGGTTGGTGGTCTAAGCTCGAGTCTAGAGAAATCCTTGGTTGGTTCTCTGGACACGGCGACACGATTGTGTGTGTGTTGATTTTCTCCCTAGAGGTGCCAGTGAGGTGTCTCCTCTCCACTTTGCCCTAGAGCCTCAGCAAAATCCCAAAGTGTTGGTTTGGGCAGTGATGACGCCTTGTGTGTTGTGACCTCCTTGGACCTCATGTGGTGTATGGTTCTTTGGGAGAGTGGCGCTGGGGTCGTTGGGTGCTCCTCAGTTCTGAGTCCAAACATCAATTTTTTGTGGAGGTTGGTAGTTGCAGCTAGTTCAATTTGACTCCTGTTTGGATTGTTGTTCTTTGGTGGGAAGGTGAGTGGCTGTGACCCACTGACTACAGGCCTCCGGGCTGGGGCAGAACGGGATAGGCTTCCCCTACCGTTGATAAGAACATAATGAGCGCCGTAGATTTTGACCAATGTTTCCGAAATTTTACCATGGCTAATGTGCACTATATCTTGAAAGGAAGGGAGTAACAATTCATATGTGGTTCAATTCATCATACTATGACAAATATGTGGCTTGAATTATATTTTGTTCAAACACCAAGCTATTGCAAGGAGGTTTGTCCACAAGTAGGCAATATGGAACTTGAGAAAATTCTACGTGGGCTTGCCATTTCTTCTTATATTTTCGTTCTTCTGATTTCATAAGCATGTACATTAATATTCTTACTTCATGAGATAAATCTTCATATTTATAAACCATTTATATTCAAATCCGTACTTGGTATAATTTGTTTGTCTTGCTTGATACAAGAAACAACTAGTGCGCGTGTCACCCTTAACTAACTTTTGATGATTTGACAGATGAAACAAGGTTTGAAGTACTCCATTGGCATGTACGCGGTTCGATGCTACAAGTGCGTGAAATGGCAAGAGATTTCGACGAAAGAGGAGTTTGAGACGATCCGCAAGAGATTCATTGAGGGTCCGTGGTTCCCCGATAGGGACCCTAGCGCTCGACGCTCTGACTAGTAGCCAGAGGACATTTGGCAGCATCCATATCTGGGTCATGGACAAGATGAGCATCCTGCGGCCGCGGTTGGAGATGGGGTGGCTTGTGATCACGCGGGGTGAGCTGTGCAAGATTAAAAGCAACTACTTTTGACCCAACAGCAAGCGACCGTGGGCCAGGGGCAATGTTGAGAAGTTCCTATAGGAGAACTTGGTGTACATGGCAGATCTCCCGCCATCAAAGTCCTACTTTTTCGCACCCAAGATCATTAAGGAGACCATGGGAAAGAACTTACTGTGGATGGCTGTGAAGGTTGACAGAGATTGATTCGAGGAGATGGACATGTCGGATTCTCATTTGTTAGAGTACGTAATGGGCCTAATGGGCCTGGGTTGGTGGTATAGCTCGTTAGTCTTAGGGTTAATTAGAGATAAGGGTCACTTGCTTAGGGGTCAAGTAAGCCTTGCTTGGGAGTCAAGTAAACCTCTCTATATAAAGAGAGGGGATGTATCATTCTAATCAAGCAAGAATTAAGAAGGAAATCCCTTCCCTCTTGCCCGGCCGTGGGCAAAAAGGCCCCCGTCCGGCCCTCTCACGCCCTCCTTTTAGTAGTCACATAACATCTGGTATCAGCTTTCCAGGGTTCGATCATGTCCAGCCCTCCATCGATTTCTTCCCAACCGCCGCCACCGCCGCCCACCTACCCGTCGCCACTAGCGTCTTCATCGGCGCTGCTGCCCCACATAGCAGGTGCGCCGGTATTGGGCGTGCTGGCGTCCTTAGGGGAGATTGCACCCTCTGCCCTGGCACCGTCCTCCCTCGTCCTCACCTCGAGCAGATGAAAGACGCAATCCTGGAATTACGACAGGCTGTGGCGGCCATCAGGACCTTCCTTGTCAGGCCCTATGCACCCCAGCCGCATCCCCAGCAGCCACCTCCTCCACCACCACACCAACAGCAGCTAACCCGCCGCTGCCACCCACGACCGCGACCACAGCGCCGGTCATCTCGTACCAGTATGGGATGCCCTACGACGGGACTGCAACGACCTCGTTCCCATCAGTGCCGCTTCCATCCTAGGGCGTCCCCATCCAACAGATCAAGTTCCCCAGTCGGCGTCACTGCTTCGATCTTGGATTCCTACCCACCATGTGTCAGTGTCGGTGAGGCTGTAGGCTGCTGTGCGCGGCCTCCTAGCGTGTCAGTGTGTGCGGCAGATGCGTGGTCTGCAGCTGCCGCTCCTCTAAATTTCCCTTCGCTGCGCAAAGGACCTCGATCTCGTTCGCTGCGTCGGGGATCTTGGGCATGTGGTTTCCCCCATAGGCGGCGGGCATGCTACTTTCCCCGCGGGCAGCGACCTCAAAGTCTGTGACATCGGCAGTTGGGGGGTGCACCCCTCCTTGTGATTCTCCATTGCAAGCCCTCCACTCTTCCCTCAGCGGTGCAAACCAACAGCCGCCCGGTGGGGAGAAGGCAGGGTGCCACCGACAGGAGCGCACCGCGTAGCACCACTGCATTCTGCCGCCGACCGCCGCGAGGGCGCCTCTGCTGGTCACTCTTGCGACCACTTCCAAGTGGCCATACACATGCACTCCGTTTTCTAGGTGGTGTCCATGGGATCTAGGTGAATGTACATGTGCACGTCCGATGCACGGATGGTGTCCACTTTTTGTTAAGTGTTCCAAAATAAAGCGTCTCAGTCCATTTAAGGTTGAGAGTAATAAAACAAGCCGAGATGTAAAAGGCTTTTTTTAGGTGTTAGGTTTGTGTTGTGTCGAGTCATGGTTATAAGTTGGTTAGGCTGCACCTCGAGGACAAGCTCCTTGTCTAGGTGGGGCGCAGTGTTAGAGTACGTAATGGGCCTAATGGGACTGGGCTGGCGCTATAGCCCGTTAGTCTTAGGGTTAATTAGAGATAAGGCTCGCTTTCTTAGGGGTCAAGTAAGCTGAGGGAGTCCTGGATTAGGGGGTCTCCGGACAGCCGGACTATATCTTTCGGCCGGACTGTTAGACTATGAAGATACAAGATTGAAGACTTTGTCTCGTGTCCGGATGGGACTCTACTTGGCGTGGAAGGCAAGCTAGGCAATACGGATATGTATATCTCCTCCTTTGTAACCGAGCTTGTGTAACCCTAGCCCTTTTCAGTGTCTATATAAACCGGAGGGTTTTAGTCCATAGGGCAACATACAATCATACCATAGGCTAGCTTCTAGGGTTTAGCCTCTCTGATCTCGTGGTAGATCTACTCTTGTACTACCCATATCATCAATATTAATCAAGCAAGACGTAGGGTTTTACCTCCATCAAGAGGGCCCGAACCTGGGTAAAACATCGTGTCCCCTGCCTCATGTTACCATCCGCCTAGACGCACAGTTCGGAACCCCTCGAGATCCGCCGGTTTTGACACCGACGTTAGTGCTTTCATTGAGAGTTCCTTTGTGTCGTCGCCGTTAGGCTTGATGGCTCCTACTATCATCGATAGCGATTTAGTCCGGGGTGAGACTTCCCTCCCTGGACAGATCTTTGTGTTCGGCGGCTTTGCACTGCGGGCCAATTCGCTTGGCCATCTGGAGCAGATTGAAAGCTACGCCCTAGCCACCAGGTCAGGTTTGGAAGCTTAAACTACACGGCCAATGTCCGCGGAGACTTGATCTTCGACGGATTTGAGCCTCTGCCTTGTGCATCATGCGGTCACGATGAGTACGATTTAGCTCTACCATCAGACAGTGTTCAGGAGATCGCATCGGCAGCCGCTCCGACCCTCAATTCGGAGCCAGTTGCGCCGTCCATGGACGGGTAGATGGACCCCACGACAGAGGCCTTACCCTTAGCGGCGATCGAGCCGAACATTGACCTTACCTTGCACGAGAGTCGTATTGTTAAACTGCCGGATCTTTCTCTGGCCACGGACTCCGAACCGCCTGCGCCCATTACTATCGAATCCGATTGGGCGCCGATCATGGAGTTTACCTCCGCGGATATCTTTCAGCACTCGCCCTTCGGTGATATACTGAACTCATTAAGGTCTCTCTCCTTGTCAGGAGGATCCTGGCCGAACTATGTCCGGCAGGACTGGGATGCGGATGACGAAGAAATTCGTGGCCTACCCACCACCCACTTAGTAGCCACTGTCGATGACTTAACCGACATGCTCGACTTCGACTCCAAAGACATCGACGGTATGGACGACGATGCGGGAGACGAAGAGGAACCACTGCCCACAGGGCACTGGACAGCCACCTCATCATACGATATATACATGGTGGATACACCCAAAGAAGGCAATGGCGATGAGACAGCGGAGGATGACCCCTCCAAGAAGCAACCCAAGCACCGACGTCAGCGGCACCGCCCTAAGTCCCGCTAAAGCAAAAGTGGTGATACTAGCACAGGAGGTAATAACACTCCGGATAGTGCCGAAGACAACAACAACCCCCTCCAGCAAGAGTTAGAGCGGGAGGATGGAGGAGCCAGCCCTCCTGAGAGAGTGGCAGATGGAGAAGCGGAGGATGATAATTACATGCCCCCCTCCAAAGACGAGGCAAGCCTCGGCGATGACGAATTCGCCGTGCCAGAGGATCCCATCGAACAAGAGCGCTTCAAGCGCCGGCTTATGGCCACAGCAAATAGCCTTAAGAAAAAGCAGCAGCAGCTTCAAGCTGATCAAGATCTGCTAGCTGACAGATGGACTGAAGTCCTCGCGGCCAAGGAATATAAACTCGAGCGCCCCTCCAAGAGTTACCCAAAATGCAGGTTGCTACCTCGACTGGAGGAAGAAGCATATGACGTGGCTGATCGGCCACCTCGTGGCCGTGATAGAGAGGCATTCCAGCCAAAAGCTCAACCGGCACCCCGACGCCATTCAAATAAAAAAGCATGGGGAAACACACCAGACATGCGAGACGTATTGGAGGACAAAGCAAAACATGCAAGATCGATCTACGGATCACGAGGGCGCGCCACTATGCGAGATGAAAATCGTCATGCCGGATACAGTAAAAGTAAGTCCGACCGGGCCGAACACATCGAGCAAGACCCATTTGAGCTGCGTCGCGATATATCCCAGTACAGAGGCGACGCGCACCCCTTATGCTTCACAGACGAAGTAATGGATCATCAATTCCTAGAGGGTTTCAAACCTGTAAATATTGAATCATACGACGGCACAACAGATCCTGCGGTATGGATCGAGGATTACCTCCTCCACATCCACATGGCCCGCGGTGATGACTTACACGCCATCAAATACCTCCCACTAAAGCTCAAAGGACCAGCGCGGCATTGGCTTAACAGCCTGCCAGCAGAGTCCATTAGCTGTTGGGAAGATCTGGAAGCCGCATTCCTCGACAACTTTCAGCGCACTTATGTGCGACCACCAGATGCCGATGACTTGAGCCACATAATTCAGCAGCCAGAAGAATCGGCCAGGCAATTCTTGACTTGGTTCCTAACAAAGAAAAATCAAATCATCGACTGTCCGGATGCAGAGGCCCTAGCAGCTTTCAAACACAACATCCGCGACGAGTGGCTAGCCCGGCACCTTGGTCAGGAAAAGCCGAAATCTATGGCAGTCCTCACGACACTCATGACCCGCTTTTGTGCAGGAGAAGACAGCTGGCTAGCTCGCAGTAACAATATGTCAAAGAACCATGGTACTTCGGATACCAAGGACGGCAATAGCAGGTCACGTCGCAACAAACATAAGCGCCGCATTAACAGCGATAATACTAAAAATACGACAGTCAATGCCGGATTCAAAGGCTCTAAACCCGGTCAGCGTGAAAAGCCATTCAAAAGAAGCACTCCGGGCCCGTCCAGTTTGGACCATATACTCGATCGCTCGTGTCAAATGCACGGCACCCCGACAAGCCAGCCAACCACACCAATAGGGATTGTTGGGTGTTCAAGCAGGCCGGCAAGTTAATCGCCGAAGACAAAGATAAGGGGCCACATAGCGATGACGAGGAAGAGCCCCGGCAGCCGAACACCGGAGGACAGAAGAGGTCCCCCCCACAAGTGCGGACGGTGAACATGATATACACAACCCACATCCCCAAGAGGGAGCGGAAGCATGCGCTCAGGGACGTATATGCGTTGGAGCCAGTCGCCCCAAAGTTCAACCCATGGTCCTCCTGTTTGATCACCTTCGGTCGCAGGGACCACCCCACTAGTATCTGTCATGGCGGATTCACCGCACTGGTCCTAGACCCAATCATTGACGGATTTCACCTCACTCGAGTCCTTATGGATGGCGGCAGCAGCCTGAACCTGCTTTATCAAGACACAGTGCGCAAAATGGGTATGGACCCCTCAAGGATCTAACCCACAAAAATGACCTTTAAAGGCGTCATTCCAGGTGTAGAGGCCCATTGCATAGGCTCAATTACACTAGAAGTGGTCTTCGGATCCCCGGATAACTTCCGAAGCGAAGAATTAATCTTCGATATAGTCCCGTTCCGCAGTGGTTATCATGCACTGCTCGGGCGAACCGCATTTGCGAGATTCAATGCGATACCGCATTATGCATACCTCAAGCTCAAGATGCCAGGACCTCGTGGGGTTATTACAGTTAATGGAAACACAGAGCGCTCTCTCCGAACAAAGGAGCACACTGCGGCCCTCGCAGCAGAAATGCAAAGCAGCCTCTCAAGGAAATCCACCAGTTCGGCGTTTCAAGACCCGGACACCTTCAAGCGCGCTCGGAGTAATCGGCAACTAGGCCGCCTGGCACAATCTGAGCTCGCGTAGCAATGCGGCCCCCACCCCAGTCCCAGCCAAACGGCGAAATCCATGCCACGCGTACATAATTACGCATTAAAAATACCATGGGCACATGTGGGGAGGGGGGGCAGAAGTACGGCACGCTCCAAGACGCGGCCTAAACCGCACTAGGGGCTTCCCGCTTTGTTATTTTTCTCTTTCAGGACTTTAATCTCTGGAAACCCTGTCCGACAGCATGATTTCCGAACACATGATGCAGCAACCAAGAGAGGCAGAAAACTACGCCACTCCACGGAACTCCCAGGTGGATTACGATAACGAGTGAAATATTTGCTTTAATACTATTCCTCAGCTTGCCCTTGGAAGGGACATAGTCCTACTTTTTTCTTATCGCACTATCTGTATCATTCTGCTTTAACGCACCTCTTTGAATAAACAACGCATAACATTACGACTATTATTGCATTCTTGTTTTATATATATGTGTTCATTAATGACACCTTGCAACCGTACACTTTGGTATGGCCAACACACCAGGGGCTTAAGTACCCCACAATATGGTGTAAGAAGTCCGAACACTTTCACAAGTGCGGCACCCCGAACTTATAGCATTATATGCATCAGCTCCGAATCATGTCTTTGGTCAAATGTTGGGTTTGCTCGGCTCCTATGTTTTGGTACCTTACGTTCCGCTCTATCGGCTAAGGTAGCACTAGGAGAACTACTGCGATTGTGCCCCGGTTCTGCTGGGCTAAGCACCTCAGTAGAGAAAGCTAAAACTGACTGTCATGATAAGGCGAGAGACTGGTTGCTGTTCGGCGAGGTTTCGAGTCCCTAAAGACTTATACCGCTTAGAGCGAGGAGCCGGTCCCGTCTGGCTTAAAGGCGTGTATCGTGCCCGGCTTTAGGCCTTCTGAATACCAGGGGCTTCGCCGAAATTTAAAATTATAGAATTCTATGGCTAAGTGAGAGTGATAAAGCATTATTAGTCCGGTTGCCTTGTTCGCTATGCTGAGCACCTCCCTCGAAGGACCCAAAAATGGGAACAAGGGTGCTCAGATTTATCCCGAACACCCCAGCACTCACGGCATGGGGGCAGAAGCCGAGGGCTAGCCATCTCTCAGATTGGACAAACAGCCAAACAGAAGGTAATATTTTAAATTCAAACAAGCTTTGCATAGCGCATATGAAACAAGTTTTCATCATACAGGATCACACGAGCAACTTTACTCAAATATTACATACTTTGAACGTTCGTCCGCTACAAGACGGGCACCCTTCAGGACACCCTCATAATAAATTTCGGGGGTGCGATGCTCCTTGCGCTGCGGCTGTCCCTCCTTGATCAGCTTCATGGCGTCTAGCTTGGCCCATTGCACCTTCACGCGGGCGAAAGCCCGGCGTGCACCTTCGATGCAGATAGACCGCTTGACGACCTCCAGCCGTGGGCAGGCGTCCACAAGCCGCCTCACTAGACGAAGTAGCTGTTCGGAAGGGTGTCGCCAGGCCACAGCCGGACTATAAAGCCCTTCATGGCCTGTTCGGCCGCTTTGTGTAGCTCGACCAGCTGCTTCAGCTGGTTGCTCATAGGCACCAGGTGTTCGGTCCCAGTATACTGAGACCAGAACAGCTTCTCCGTTGAGCTTCCCTCCTCGGCCTGGTAAAACTGTGCGGCATCCGACACGCTGCGAGGCAAATCTGCGAATGCTCCTGGAGAGCTCCGGATTCGGGTAAGTAATAGGTAATTTACTTTCACATGCTTGCTTTGCATATAGAATGCCTTACCCTTCGCTATTTTCTTCATCGCATCAATCTCCTGGAGGGCCTTTTGGGCTTCGGCCTTGGCACTTTTTGCGCTCTCGAGGGCCGCGGCAAGCTCAGACTCTCACGTCTTCGAGTCAAGCTCCAACGCCTTGTGCTTCGTCATGAGAGCCTGGAGCTTTTGCTCCACCTCGCCCACCCGAGCCTCTTGCCTTTCCCGCTCGGTGCGCTCCTTGGCCACTTTATCTTCGGCCTCAGACAGCTCTTGCCTTAGGGTCGCCACTTCGGTCGTGGCCCCTAGAAAATTCATGATGATCCTATCATTTTACAATTGCATTCTTTTTATACATATCCATAAACTAGGTATTACTTACCTTTGTTCTCCTCGAGCTGCCTCTTGGCAAGGCCGAGCTCGTCCTGGGACCCTTTAAGGTCCTGCTTCAGTACGGCGACCTCCACAGTCAGTGCGGCAGATGCCAGCAGCAAAGCCTCAATATGCATATTGACATACTTATATTAGACTCCTGTGATATTGTTTGATCCTCTGTTCGGCTTTTCTTTGTGAGCACCAAACAGAGCATCAGGGGCTGCTGTCTATGCGGTAATATTTTTCCTACATTTTAAACACTTACCTCAAAGCCTGTTAGAAGGCTGGCACAGGCTTCAGTTAGTCCGCTCTTGGCGGACTGAACCTACTAGACCACCGCACTCATAATAGTATGGTGCTCCTCGTCAACGGAAGCGCTACGAAGCGCTTCCAGCAGATTGTCCGGTGCCTCTGGATGGGCAGAGGTCACCTGTACAGGCGTCTTGCCCCTCTTGGAAGAAGGCTTCCTGCCTGAGTCCGGAACCACTAGAGGTTCCTGTTGGAAATATGCCCTAGAGGCAATAATAAAAGCATTATTATTATATTTCTTTGTTCATGATAATTGTCTTTATTCATGCTATAACTGTATTATCCGGAAATCGTAATACACGTGTGAATACATAGACCATAATATGTCCCTAGTAAGCCTCTAGTTGACTAGCTCGTTGATCAACAGATAGTCATGATTTCCTGGCTATGGACATTGGATGTCATTGATAACGGGATCACATCATTAGGAGAATGATGTGATGGAGAAGACCCAATCCTAAGCATAGCACAAAGATCGTGTAGTTCATTTGCTAGAGCTTTTCCAATGTCAAGTATCTTTTCCTTTGACCATGAGATCGTGTAACTCCCGGATACCGTAGGAGTGCTTTGGGTGTATCAAACGTCACAACATAACTGGGTGACTATAAAGGTGCATTACAGGTATCTCCGAAAGTGTCTGTTGGGTTGACACGGATCGAGACTGGGATTTGTCACTCTGGATAACGGAGAGGTATCACTGGGCCCACTTGGTAATGCATCATCATTATGAGCTCAAGGTGACCAAGTGGTTGATCACGGGATCATGCATTACGGTATGAGTAAAGTGACTTGCCGGTAACGAGACTGAACAAGGTATTGGGATACCGACGATCGAGTCTCGGGCAAGTAACATACCGATAGACAAAGCGAATTGTATACGGGGTTGATTAATCCTCGACATCGTGGTTCATCCGATGAGATCATCATGGAGCATGTGGGAGCCATCATGGGTATCCAGATCCCGCTGTTGGTTATTGACTGGAGAGTCGTCTCGGTCATGTCTGCTTGTCTCCCGAACCCGTAGGGTCTACACACTTAAGGTTCGGTGACGCTAGGGTTATGAAGATATGTGTATGCAGTAACCCGAATGTTGTTCGGAGTCCCGGATGAGATCCCGGACGTCACGAGGAGTTCCGGAATGGTCCGGAGGTAAAGAATTATATATAGGAAGTGCTATTTCGGCCATCGGGACAAGTTTCGGGGTTATCGGTATTGTACCGGGACCACCGGAGGAGTCCCGGGGGCCCACCGGGTGGGGCCACCTGTCTCGGGGGGCCACATGGGCTGTAGGGGGTGCGCCTTGGCCTTCATGGGCCAAGGGCACCAGCCCTACTAGGCCCATGCGCCTAGGGTTTCCACCACGGAGGAGTCCAAGTGGTGGAAGGCACCCCGAGGTGCCTTGGGGGGGAGGGAAACCCTCCCCTGGCCGCCGCACCTAGGAGATTGGATCTCCTAGGCTGCGCACCACCCCCCTTGGCCCTCCTATATATAGTGGGGGAGAGGAGGAATTTCATACCTCAGCCTTTGGTGCTTCCTCTCTCCCCGTTACGTCTCTCTCTCGTAGTATAGGCGAAGCCCTGCTACTGTGACGCTCTGCATCCACCACCACGCCATCGTGCTGCTGGATCTTCATCAACCTCTCTTCCCCCCTTGCTGGATCAAGAAAGGAGGAGACGTCATCCGTTCCGTACGTGTGTTGAACGCGGAGGCACCGTCCGTTCGGTGCTTGATCATCGGTGATTTGAATCACGTCCTGTTCGACTACATCATCCCCGTTCTTTGAACGCTTCCGCTCGCGATCTACAAGGTACGTAGATGCATCTAATCACTCGTTGCTAGATGAACTCCTAGATGGATCTTGGTGAAACGAGTAGGAAAATTTTTGTTTTCTACAACGTTCCCCATCAGTTCCGGCGCGGTGTTCGGCTGAGGGCCGAACTCGAAGCCCTCAGGGGCCCTGTCCCCTCTGCTCCCGGAGTCCGGAAGGTCGCCTTGAGGTGCCTCCGGAACTGTCTCCCCTCGACCCGGTGCCTCATGAGACAATACCTCGGCGTCGTCTGCAGGGTAAGGGGAGGTGGCGGTCGGAAGTGGATCGCTATCCATATCCGACGAGCCCAGGGAGCCGTCCGATGATACATCGATACGGGCTCATGGCGGCCTGCATAATCATATTCGGCGTTAGGGGAAGCAGTGCAACAGAGGAATGCTATGAGTCACTCTAGTATCCGAATACTTACGACTTCCCCAGGGGCTTGGCCCTGGGTAGCCACTCGTCTTCGCCGTCGGTGGCGGTGGTAGAACTGTCCGGAAGGAGAGTCCTTCCCTTCTTGGACCCTTCGGCCTCCCTATTTGGGGCGGCCTTCCTCTTCTTGTCTCCCCCGTCTGGAGGGGGAGCATCTTCTTCTGCCTCCTCGTCTTCGGGGGAGGAGTGTGCCGTAGAGTCATCAGATGGTGAGTCTGATGACGCCTGGCGTCGGGAACTCTTTCGGGTTCCCTTGGCCTTCTTGGTCTTCTCTGGCACCATATAAGGAGCCAGAGTCAGCATCTTCGCCAGAAGAGCGTCTGCTGGGCCTTCGGGCAAAGGAGCCGGACAGTCGATCTGTCCGGCCGTCTCCTGCCAGTCCTGTCAAAGGTAAGGGAGCTTAGATCCCGCATAGAATCAAACTATGGAAAACAAGTATCCTGTGAGAGGTAAAACAGCTTACTGCGCTGGCTTGGCACTTCGCACAGAATCCGCGGTCCTCGGTAGTGGGAGGGGGAACCTCGGCGCTCTTGAATAGCACCTTCCAGGCATCTTCGTGAGTTGTGTCGAAGAGCCTGTTCAGAGTTCGGTGCTGGGCCGGGTCGAACTCCCACAAGTTGAAAGCCCGTTGTTGGCACGGGAGGATCCGGCGGATGAGCATGACCTGGACTACGTTAAGAAGTTTGAGCTTCTTGTTCACCATGTTTTGAATAAATGTTTGGAGTCTGGTCAGCTCTCCCGAACTACCCCAGGACCGACCCTTCTCTTGCCAGGAGGTGAGCCGCGTGGGGATGCCAGATCGGAACTCGGGGGCCGCTGCCCATTTAGGGTCATGCGGCTCGGTGATGTAGAACCACCCCGATTGCCACCCCTTTATGGTCTCCACGAAAGAGCCCTCGAGCCATATGACGTTGGGCATCTTGCCCACCATGGCGCCTCCGCACTCCGCCTGGCGGTCGCTCACTACCTTCGGCTTGACATTGAAGGTCTTCAGCCATAAGCCGACGTGGGGCTTGATGCGGAGGAATGCCTCGCACACGACGATAAACGCCGAGATGTTGAGGATGAAGTTCGGGGCCAGATCGTGGAAATCCAGGCCGTAGTATAACATGAGCCTCCTAACGAATGGGTGGAGAGGGAATCCCAGTCCATGGAGGAAATGGGTAAGGAACACTACCCTCTCATGGGGCCTGGGGGTGGGGATGAGCTGCCCCTCTTCTGGGAGCTGGTGCGCCATGTCGTCGGGCAGATATCCGGCTCTCCTCAGCTTCTTGATGTGTCCCTCTGTGACGGAGGAGACCATCCACCTGCCTCCCGCTCCAGACATGGTTGGAGAGGGTTGAGGTGGGAAATGCAGACTTGGGTGCTGGAGCTCGAGTGTGCGAAAATGGATGAGCAAAGGAGGAAGAAGGCATGGATGAAAAGGTAAATCCTTATCCCTTTATATGGGCGGACGAAACTATGCGTCCCCACTAGCCTGGTAAAACTCGCTTATCCCCCAAGCACCATAATCGATGGCGCGGTTGGGTTACCCACACCCGAATTGATGAGAATCCCGTCACAAGGGGACACGATCTCTGCTTTGACGAGACGTGTCAAAAAAATGCCTCGCGTTATGTGCCGGGCTAGTTAAAGGAAACGGTTCGAATAATCGCCGGGCCATGAAATAATGTCGTGTTGCCAAAACAAGTCAACAAATTAGATGTGCAAAAATATTATTCTCTCTGCGGTGGTATGTGGAACTTATTTTGTAGGGTCGGACACTATCCTTGTATTCAAATTCTTCCGTGGTGTATTCGGAGGAGGAACCCGCCTTGCAATGCCAAAAACAATACTGCGCGCCGGACTCATCATCATTGAAATCCTGGTTCATGGGCTACTGAGGGAGCCCTGGATTAGGGGGTCTCCGGACAGCCGGACTATATCTTTCGGCCGGACTGTTAGACTATGAATATTCAATATTGAAGACTTTGTCTCGTGTCCGGATGGGACTCTACTTGGCGTGGAAGGCAAGCAAGGCAATACGGATATGTATATCTCCTCCTTTGTAACCGACCTTGTGTAACCCTAGCCCTTTCCGGTGTCTATATAAATCAGAGCGTTTTAGTCCGTAGGACAACATACAATCCTACCATAGGCTAGCTTCTAGGGTTTAGCCTCTCTGATCTCGTGGTAGATCTACTCTTGTACTACCCATATCATCAATATTAATCAAGCAGGACGTAGGGTTTTACCTCCATCAAGAGGGCCCGAACCTGGGTAAAACATCGTGTTCCCTGCCTCCTGTTACCATCCGCCTTAGATGCACAGTTCGGGAACCCCTACCCGACATCCGCCGGTTTTCACACCGACATAAGCCTTGCTTGGGAGTCAAGTAAACCTCTCTATATAAAGAGAGGGGATGTATCAATCTAATCAAGCAAGAATTAAGAAGAAAATTCCTTCCCTCTAGCTAGGCTGTGGGCAAAAAGGCCCCCGGCCAGCCCTCTCACGCCCGCCTTCTAGCAGCCGCATAACATCATTACTGCTACTATACCAGTGGCAGCAGTGACAAGTAGGTAATGTGGAAGTATGAACTGTATGGATGCTGCTGTGTCATGCATGGTGCTTAATAATGTGATAGTTCTGCATCACAAAGTTTGATCCTCGTTTGTTTTGAGTGTGGGTTGTTAATTAATCACTCTCATGTTTTGAATAAAATTATTCATCTTTGTTACACATGCATGTGTACATGCATGCTCAGAAGCTCACTCGCATATTTCAAACACCAAATCCTGATGTGTATGTAACATTTATAGTAAATAAATTTACTTTTTATGTTTATGTGATATTTACAATAAGCAAATTTACTCTCAATGTGTAAGTCACATATATAATCAAAACTTAATAAATAAGACCAAGTGTACATCAAATTTATCGTGAATTAATTTACTTTTGATGTCTTTGAAGTAATGTCCTTGACCTCAACAATGTTGTGTTGTATTCATTGTAGTCATATGATTCATAATCTTAACCATGAATGTCATTCTTAACATAGGATATTAAAGCATTTCTTGCATATTTTTTCATAAAACTATGAGGCATATGTTTGTTGACTCATTTGTTAAGAATAGAAAACGTCCTCATCGATAGCGTGTACTATTTGGTATTCCCATCTTCTTTTAGAATAGTTAACATTTAAATCTCAACGCATAGATTTATTGCAAAATAAATGTTAAAATCCTCTAAAAAGGAAATAGCACCAAATTGTATCAAGGAAACCAATTCATTGATACCAAGAAATCCATGAGTTATCGATAAAAATATATCTGATCACATATATAACCCTACATAAAATGATGAAATCCTCTCCAACAAATTTAGTGCTACTATATTTACTACAAAAACACCACTTCCATGATGATACGTGTTTGTCACAGTAGGTCACGTTTTCTGTCATGCATGTACATCCAAGACGATTTTATGACATAATCAAGATAGTCATACATGTGCTGTCATAGAAGTGTTCCGTGACAATACCAAAATTATCATCACGGAAGTGTTGTAACATCCCAAAATTCTAAATTTTGGAATGTTATATTAAATAAATAGTTTTGATTGTTTGTTTGATTGTTGTGTGAATGATTGGGTGAAATTGAGTGCAATTTGAAACTTTTTGAAAGTTGAATGAGAGGGAATAAAAGGACTTTCCCAAAAGTGTTTCCATCTGAAATGATTTGAAACCTCATTTGAAAGTAATACAAACTTGATGCCACTCAAGGACTTTCACGAGAGGAGATGAAATGACTTCTTCAAAGTTTAAATGAAAGAGAGTCGGGAGTTAAACCACTTTTGAAATTCCATTTGGAATCCCTCCCATTTGAATAGTTTCAAATTCCTCTGACCCATTGCAAAATAAAGAGAGGAGTAATATGACACTCCAAACTAGGGGCAAATTTGAAATATATTTGAATGAGGAAAAACAGAAAAGATTTGGAAGTGGTTTGAATTTCAATTTCAAAACCATTTAGGAGTTATTTGACTTTTAATCAAATTATTTTTCTCCTAAATTAAATAAATGGAAATAAGGGTAAAATGATTCCCTTCAATGGAAAATTAGGAGAAAATAAGTTTGAAGTCATTTTGGTATTTTAAAATTGATTTTTGTTGGGTTTTAATGCAATAGTACCACTATTTGCTTTAATTGAATTTTTGTAGATTTTATTTGCCTCTGAAAATGTGTTCATGTTTTAGAATTTTTTTCTGAAACTTTCGATATATTATATGCCTATATAGTATTCGATGTATTTTGTTTGTTTTATTTTCCTTCTAATTTGTTAAAAACAAAGGAAATGGCCGAAGCCCAGCGGTAGCCGCCGGCCCAGCACACGGAAATGGCCCAGGGCCTCTCCCCCTGAAAACCCTTCACCCCGGCTGCCCGACCCGCTCTCCCCCTCCCGTGGTCGCTGACACCGGACCCCACCACCATCTTCCTCCTCCGCACGCAACCGCCGCAGCAGGATCGCGCCGCCGCCGTATCCCGGAGATCGCGGGATCCTCTCCCCGATTCGCCCCCTCTCCCAAGTTGGCCTCCCCTCTATAAATACCCTCTCTCCTCTCCGTTCCGCCCCTAAAGATGCCCCGAACCTTTCTCCCTCGCCGCCTATTGTTCGCCGGAGCTCCGCCTCCGCCACCGCGCCATTGTCGCCCTAGCCACTCCCTCCGCCATCCACGAGCCCCACCACCTCCACCAATCGCCTCGACCCCGTCCACCGCACCTCCCCGAGGACTCGCCCGAGCTGCTACGCCCTTGGAACGCCACCACCGCTGACCACCCGAACGCCACCTCCGCCTCGAGCTCACCACCGACCGTCTCCGACCACCTCCACGGACGCCACGACCACTGTTGGACTCATCGTCGCCTGCTTCATCTCCCCAGCCACCCCACTGACGCCGAAGATCACCGGAGCTCCGCCACCGTCGTCGCCCGACGCACTCGCCGTCGACCACCACCACGGTGAGCTCTCTCTCCCTCCTCGTCCGTCCGATCTAGATTATACGGTCGTGATTAGATTAGATCGAACGGTTAGGTTTTTTTACTAGATCTATTTAGCTTCGTTTTTATTTACGGTTTATACTCGGTTTAAACCTGACCGATTCACTGGTTTTCTCTTATTAAACGCACATGATCAGTCTTGTTAAGTTACAGCCGAGCGTTGTTTAGTTCAGATCGCCCACTGCTTAGGCCCAATAGTAGCCCGACGCGTAGTACCTGCTAGTTTGTTTTTTTTAGTTTATTTTCGTTTCTGTTTTAAAAACAGAAATAGTTTCAATTTTAGATTGCTTATATCTTTTAGTGTGTTTGTCCAAATTGAGTGATTCTTTTTGCATTAAATTCAAAATTTCTTGAAGTTTCTGTTTGTGTCTTTAAATATCAAGTTTGAGTAGTTTAAATTTTGAGTTTGATGTTCAAATCACTAATTTGGCCGTATCTTGAGTTTTATAAAATATTTTTGATTGATTCTTTTTGCTATGGTTTTGTTATTGTTTTTTATCCAGAGTCATATAGTGATTTATTTTTAGTTTATTTTAAATTAAGTTTTTAGCAAAACAGTACTGTTTTAGTTATAGTTTTGTTTTAGTCTTTTATTTATTATTTTTATTAGTTTTAAATTATTTATTTTTGTCACTCTTGAAAAAATTAGTTTTGTTTCTGTTAGTCAACAAAAGAAAATTTTGTTTTTATTTTAAAAACTTATTTTACTTAGTTTTGTATGAAAACTTGTTTAGGTCATAGTTAGTGTTTCATAAAGCTTTTTATTTGTTTCTTTTTGCTATTAAAATTTTATGAAAAATACTTTCTGTTAAAATTAGTTGTTCTATATTTTCTTTTCTATTTATTTATTATATCAGTATTTTCTTTGTTGTTAAATTTTACTTAGGACAAAGCTATTTTGGGTTATGTCTTAGAATTTTCTTTAGTAGTTTTCATTGGTTTATTATTTTCTGTTCTTTGTGAATGGCATTTTATTTGTTGATTTTTTTGTGAGTGTTAGAAATTGCTTGCTAGTATGTTTGCTTATGTGAATACTATGTTTTACTAAATAGATTTTCATCGGAGAGTTGCGTATAGTGCTATCAAGTTTTCTGAGAGCGTTATTATCTTCATCAAGTAATACCTGGCAAGTTCACTTTGACCATGTTTTTCATACCTATGTTTTATTTGCTTGTAGTAGCACCTTTTCAACAATCCCTCCAGTAGTGTTATTGAATCTTGTAGAATGCATGAGGTAGGAACCCATCTCCCTGTTACCAAGCCCGGGACGTTATATAGTTTTAGTGCTACGCTATAATAGGAGGGGTTTGGTATGAGTGCACGAGAGTGGTGTGAGAATGGAGGAATCTACACCAATGACGACAACTCCATGATGGCATCTGCAAGGACTACAGTTTTAAGGCCTCAAGACTTCAAGACCTCGAGATTTCGAGACTCGAGACAAGAATTCAATACACACTACTGGGTGAAGGACGGTTTACGGGCACCCTGGAGAAACCAGTGGTTGGCCGGGATGCATGGAGAAGTGCCATGACATCTTGTGGAAAGCTTCACCCACACACTCAAAGAGACGGAAGAATACTTCATGCCCGGAAGCTTACCTGTGCAACCGCAAGTCACTATGGGCTCTGGCTTAGTTGACCTTAGTTGTGACTCTGGCTGGGACGGTGCTAGCAGATGTAGAACTATGGTAGGATTGGATGAGCACCGGACAGTGGTCAGGGGAACTCTTCGGAAGACCATGTTTCAGTCGTCTTGTTCTCAAACAACCTGAAGTGCGAGAACGTAAAAAGAGGGACCAAATCTTGCGGGTAAAGTGTACAAACCTCTGCAGAGGGTTGAAACCTAATCGATTAGCTGTGTCCCCAGTTACAGACAATTTGAGCCTCTGGACTTGGATCTATATCGGAACTCTCAACACCGGACTGATAATTTAATTGTGGGCAACTTATGATGATTTGGGTATGAGACATCGGTTGGCGGAACCATGTCATGATAGAAAACTCCGTAGTACAGACTCCTGATATTCCTTTGTTGTAGGGAAAATAAAACTAGCTTTTACGCAAAAACATGAGAATAGAGAGCCACAAAGCCATATTGCATATAGAATAGTATTATCATCTGCTTTCTCATGTTGTGATCTTGCCGGTACATTCAATGTACTGACCTACACGGCTGCAATGTCTCATGTTGCAGATATGTTTCTTCTGACGAGTAAGAGTATGGTACAGGGTTACGGTCTATGCTCAACCTGCCGATGGCATTGATGGGACTCCACACCCGATTGTTTGTTTCTGCTAAGACTTATGAGGTATATATCAGTTTTACGTTATTTGTACATGTGATTGCATTTTGATATATACATTAATATTCCGCATTTGCCAGCATACCGATCCAGGGATGGCACAGATACACAGAGGCTTGACCGTCTGAGGTCGGGTCACTATAGATATGGTATCAGAGCACATGTTGACTGTAGGACGTGACCCTAGAAATTGGAAAGCCCCTAGGACAGGAAATCTCTACAACTTTATTTTTAAAATAGTCCATTACTTCTCATCTTTTCTGATTTTATCAAATATCCCCTCTTATCTCAAATAGAGAGAATATACTCTTTTCCCTTTTGACCACACAGAGGATCCGCTGAAGCCACTTCTAGAAGGATAAGATACCGGACAAATGATGACCAATTCAGAGTAAAGAGGATTATACTATATATTTCGGAGGAAAGAAGCTACAGAAGTTGAAGACTCTCAAGGCTTGAAAAATTCAGAGACTCTGAATATTGATTTGACCTTTAGACGACCACCCCTGTTATATATACTTATGTTAGATACGATGATTTGTGAGTTGTCATTTGTTTGATGTTTTTCCGACAGCCGCAAATAAAACCTATTTACAAAACTATTGTTTGTATTATGTGTATATCGCTCCACTCTTCTCTCGTATCTCATCCCAAAACCCTTGGACCCGGTAGATGATGAATGAAGTTGGACTGGTATTCTCTGGACCGAAAACCCAGCTGGAGGCAGAGCTATGGATTCAGAACATGGAGAATCACTTCGGGAGCAATTTGGTTTCAAGGAAGAATGAAGTATCGTACACTCTTTAGTACTTTGAAGGAAGTGCTGCAACATGGTGGCAAATGCATCAAGCTATACAGGGAAGGAATGGAGCAAGGACTTGGGAAGAATTCAAGAAGACTCTGACAAGATCCTGTCTTATCCGGAAGCACCATGATACCCCAAGAAATAAACCTTGTGCCTGCAAGATTTGCGGAGAAATAGGACACACCCAGGAGGAACGCAAGGATGGATGCCCTCATTGTGAGGAGAAACACCCAGCTGAGGAATGCCCAACTAGTCAGGTGACTTGTTTCTTGTGTGAAGGAACCACCCACTACCCAGCTCAGTGTCACATTTACCCCACGGTGCAACAAACTATTCAGAAGCAGGAAGAAGGAATGAAAGAAGCCCTCCGAGAAGTTATGAATGAACCTGTGATTAAGGAAAGTGCTGAAGACCCTGATGGAGAAAGCCTCAACAGATTTTACTCCAATGCCTGTTATTCATGTGGAGAAGAAGGACATTTTTCACAGTATTGCACCAAGGAAAGAAAAGAGTATCTGGGATACTTCCCGACAGAAGCAGTGGAGTTTGATCCATAGGGAATAGAACGTTTGATCAGAATGAAGAAAACCAGGAAGAGAAAACAAATACACCCTCAGAACAACCCAATTTCTGCAAAGAGGGACAAGAGTCATATTACCTGTTTTGAATGTAAGGACGTCGGGCATTATGCCAATGATTTTCTCGAAAGGAAGCTAGGAACTCAAGGAGCAGGCACCATCACCAAGAAGCCTCGAGACATGCCGGAAGTTATTTGTTTTCATTGCAAGGAAGCAGGACATTTTGCTAGGGATTGTTCAAATCATGAGAAAGCTGGAGCTGAGTAGTGGAGATGTTGATATCAATAATAAGGGTAGTATGGAAAACACTTTTCATGAGAATGTGGGGTTGAGTTATGTAATAGATTACTCAGATATTGTAATAATTCATGACTCAATAAAGTTGATATGTCATATGCTGAAAGGCTTTAAGGAGTTGTTATGTTTATATTGGAAATTAATATTTTGGGTGAACATGGAAGAAAATGAGTTGTGATGCATAAACTAGATGTTGGAAATTGAGTTTGAAGTTTTGTTTGGATGATATGAATGTGTACCTAACGAGATATGTACCTTATTCTGAGCACCATTTTTGTTTTACAACTGCAGATGATGACCCTTTATGAGTCTTTCCTCAAGGGACCGGAAACGACCATGACCCTGACAAGTGATCATGATTACCCAAAAATCCTGAAGGACATGATGAAGCATATTCACCTTGAAGGAGATGCAGTCTACAAAGGCTACCCCTTCATGCAAAAGGGAGTGGAACTTTGGTATGTGGAGGTACACCTCCATCGTATGAAAGGAGTTTTCCCAACGACGATGGGGCAGTACTTTTTCATCTCACATGTACCACAAGCAACTTTATTCGACGTTGTTCGTGAAGCAGCCATGGAAGCCATATGCCAGATCGGAGAAATACTTGAAGCAAGACTCTGTTATACTAAGGAATACCTAAGAGAAGTGCAAGCAGAGATGATGGAGATGAAGCTCAAGGCCACCATGATGAAACAGAAGATTGAAGATTTCAAGGCGCATGTCGCACAATTCCAGTGGGACTAAAGAATCCTCAAGGAGGAAAAATTAATAAAGTTGGAAGTAATGCCTGACCATACCAAACCATGTGGGTGGTAGCATTCGTAATAAAGTACTTTTTAGAATTGGGATTTACAAAAAAATGGTTAAGGATGTAATAAAAGATTTGATATGAAAATAATATGATTTATGGATAAACTAGTGCAATTTTTTTGGTGTGGTAGTACTCCATAAAGCCACAGGATCAACGAAGAAAGAAATGTGTTATTCATGACGGTCCATAGAAGGGAGCTGGACCAAATAAGTTGGAGTTTTGTATGATCGTCACCACAAGGGTATGAAGGAAGAAGTACTATTGGGTTTAAAGGAGATGTAATGTTGGAATATGGAATGATAATCCTTGGAAGGATGAGTTAAACTTATACAAGAGTTGAAGTGGGCCATAACCCACAGGCCCAGGAGTTAATAAGAAGAAAGCACACTCTTGCTGAAGAAAGATATTTCGGAAGAAAACTCTGAGTTAATCAGCCGACATTTTTAGGAGGATACGAAAACCCGAGAGTTATGAAGAAAAGTTAGATGCTTGTTCAGCTTGCAGAAACAATGGATTTATTCGAACTCAGTTCGTCGACAAGAGAAATTCTGCAATGCTTGTGAGTATGCCCAAGTGTTAGAATACGCGATTTGATGTCTGCTTATGTAGTAATGGTTCAAGTACGGGATGGATTGGCCCCCGTATCGGAGACTTCTATCATGAACTATCATATGTTGATGGAAAATCAGAGAGCCTTGAAAACCTTAGAAGAGTGTCGACACGTCAAGCCATAAGACCATAGAATGGTAGGACGATGGAACCCTTTACAGGCAACCGTTGGCAATCGTAGGATATACGGTGAGATTCAACCCCGACCATTTTTTCTGCTGAAGAAGCCATAAATTGTTGACCGCCAGGAGGTTCCGATAGTTTCTTAGTATTGACGACAGACATGTCACATATGAAGACCCACTCTTCGGAAGAACCTCACCAGGATTGAGAGGACACAAGATTTTGAGAAAAAAGGTCATGCCCCGACCGGGAGAGCACCAGTGAAAGAGTTATTTCGGGGAATATGAGACCGACACCGTCAACCGAAAGGATGGAGTACATGAATTTTGTCAGAACCATAGCATTGCTTTCAAGTGTGGTAGCACCCCATACCTCTTTGGTCGATGGATTTGCTGGAAGACCTCCAAACCCTAACCTTTTCTTGCTAGCCTCTTCGAATCTCGAGGACGAGATTCATTTTAAGTGTGGTAGGTTTGTAACATCCCAAAATTCTAGATTTTGGAATGTTATATTAAATAAATAGTTTTGATTGTTTGTTTGATTGTTGTGTGGACGGCATCGGAATCGACCTCGCAAGCGGAGGTAGAGGGCGGTGGTCGCCGGAGATGAGGAAGACGGCGAGCAGAGACAACTTCAGGGGCTCCAAGGGGACGGGATGGCTTCACCGGAGAGAGGTGGAGGCCCTGGAAGGATCGCCCTGGCCTGGGACGGGCTGGAGCTACTGGGATGACCAGAGGGGATTGCCGGCGAGCTCGAGCTCGAGGGCGGCGGCCCGCAGCCTGCCCGGCTGGGCTACAGTTTCCTACGTGCTTGCGGGGTGTGTGGGAGTGGTGGATGGTGCTCAAGGAGGCTGGGGGCGGCTCCATTTATAGCTGATCGGAGAGGGGGGTTTCGGGCTCCGCCGGTGGACACCTGTCCATGGCGCCCGATGATGAGCGGCGTCAGTGAGAGGGGGAGAAAGCGACGCAGCTCACGCGGCGACTGTTGGCGAACGGGGACGAGCACAGGAACGAGGAGAAGGCGACGAGCACAGTGCGCACCGCACTGTTGGGTTGGCCAGACCGTGCCCGTGCTTGCTGCGGCGAGCTCCGGCGTCGGCGAGCGCCAGGGGTGTTAATGGCGTTGAGACGAGGATGGTGGCGAAGTTTGGAGCTCATTGAACTAGCTAGGGTTTTAGTGAGGAAAATGAATATTTTTCATTTAAGAAAAATATTCCCAAGATTATTTTGAGGTGGATCAGAAGGGGAATGATGATTAGAGAGGGGAATGATGCACTTGGGTGAATGCCAAGGGTACCCAAGTGTTTAAGTCCAAAATAAAAGATTCAAAAACCCCAACTTTCAAAATAAATCCAAATGAAAATCAGGAAAATAAGAGAGGGCAAAAAATCAGGCTGTCACAAACCTCCCCCACTTAGAATGAATCTCGTCCTCGAGATTCGGTTGCTTGGGAAAACCACTCTGGATAATAAGCCCTTAGTAATTCTTCCCGCTCCCAAGTTGATTCTGACTCTATGTGATGTTCCCACTGAACTTTGTAAAATTTTCTTACTTTACTGCGAGTGACCCTTTCAATCTAATCCAAAATTCTAAATGGTCTTTCTTCATAGGTCAAATCATTTGCCAACTCTACCTCAGCCATAGCAGTCCTTTTCTTAGGCGGGGATATCCAACGTCTTAGTTGTGAAACATGAAACACGTTATGCACGTCTGCCAATTCGGCGGGTAGTTCCAACTGATAGGCAATAGTACCTACTCGGGACATGACTGGAAATGGACCAATAAATCTCAGTGCCAATTTTCCACGGGTCTGAAATCTCTTGACTCCTTTCATAGGAGTGATTCGGAGGTATACGTGTTCTCCGGGTTCAAAATTGATCTGTCGGTGCTTTGCATCCTAATAATTTTCTGTTGAGATTTGGCCAATTGCAATCTGTCTCTGATTTCCTTAACTTGTTTCTTAGCTTCCATCATGAGATCTGTTCCGAAGATACGGCTATCTCCAGTTTGAGACCAATTTAAAGGAGTGCGGCACTTACGGCCATACATAGCTTCATATGGTGACATCTTTAGACTGGTCTGGAAGCTGTTGTTATAAGAAAACTTGGCATATGGCAAGCAATCTTCCCATTTAGGTCCTTGGGCTAAAGCACAGGCTCGCAACATATCCTCGAGTATTTGGTTTACCCGCTTGGTCTGTCCATCCATCCGAGGATGATAAGCAGTACTATATTTCAGTGCTGTCCCCAAGGCTTGATGGAGACGTGACCTAAAAGCGGAGGTAAATAGGGAACCTCGGTCGGAAGTGATAGTTCTAGGTACTCCATGCAGACTGACTATTCTGGACACATACAGCTATGCAAGTTGATTTGCTCGATGTTTGGTGCTGATCGGAATGAAGTGAGAAACCTTGGTTAAGGTGTCCACTATGACCCAGATTGCATCATTGCCTCGCTGAGTCTTAGGCAATCCCGTAATGAAATCCATACAAACGTCATCCCATTTCCATTGCAAAACAGGCAGCGATTGGAGAAGTCCGGCTGGCTTCTGATGCTCTGCCTTCACCTTGTTGCATATGTCGCAACAGGCCACAAAATAGGCAATGTCTTTCTTCATCCCATCCCACCAGAATATTTGTCTACGGTCCTCATACATTTTTGTACCTCCCGGGTGAATGGAATATGAGGATTCGTGTGCTTCCGACAGGATTTTCTTCTTTAAGTCTGGCTGATTGGGTACACAAGTCCATCCACGGAATCGGGGGGTACCGAATTTGTCCTTGGAGAAATCTGGGGTCTGCTCTGCCATCTGGCTCTTGGCACGTTTTTGCAGCTTGATGTCAGCTGGCTGGGCCTTGCGGATCTCTTCCTCAAGTGTGGGGGTAACTTCCAAAATATTAGCGAGGCCAGCATCCACTATGACCAGGTTGAGCGGAGCGATCTCCTCTTGGAGTTTGGGAGGCAAGGATTTCGATATGAAATTTAAGCTGACATGCTTTCGACTGAGTGCATCAGCAACCATGTTGGCCTTACCCGGGTGATAATTTATTCCAAGATCATAATCCTTGACCAACTCTAGCCATCTTCATTGACGGAGATTTAAATCCGGCTGGGTAAATATGTATTTAAGACTTTTGTGATCGGTAAAAATTTGGCACCTTTTTCCAATGAGGTAGTGTCTCCAAATTTTTAGCGCATGAACCACTGCAGCGAATTCCAAATCATGAGTAGGATAATTTCCCTCGTGGGGTCGTAGCTGTCGCGATGCATATGCTACTACCTTGCTGTCTTGCATAAGTACGCAACCAAGGCCTTGCCTGGAGGCGCCACAATACACATCAAAGCTGTAATAGATGTCTGGGAGAGTCAATACCGGTGCGGTTGTCAGCCGTATTTTTAGCTCATTGAAACTTTTCTCACAGTCCTTCGTCCATTCAAACTTCTTATCCTTTTTGAGCAGCTCCGTCATGGGTTTAGCAATCTTGGAAAACCCCTCAATGAAATGACGGTAATATCCAGCTAATCCGAGAAAACTCCGAATCTGCGTCACGGTTGTGGGCGGTAACCAATCGAGCACATCCTTTACATTGCTTGGATCCACGGCTATACCTTTGGCGGATAGTAGATGTCCGAGAAACCTAACTTGCTTGAGCCAAAATTCGCATTTACTGAATTTGGCGTATAGCTGATGTTCGTGGAGTCGTTGTAGCACTGCTCGGAGGTGATCCTTGTGCTCTTCTTCGCCCATGGAGTAAATGAGGATGTCATCGATGAAGACTACCACGAATTTGTCGAGGAAGTCCATGAATACTTTGTTCATCATATGCATGAAGAAAGCAGGGGCATTGGTGAGACCAAAGGACATTACTGTATATTCATAAAGACCGTACCGAGTAGTGAATGTGGTCTTAGGAATATCTTCCTTTTTAATCTTGAGCTGATGATATCCGGTCCGTAAATCGATCTTAGAGAAAACCTTAGCCACACTGAGCTGATCAAATAGATCATCAATCCTTGGCAGCGGATATTTATTTTTGATGGTGACCCCATTCAGCTGGCGGAAATCTATGCACATGTGGAGGCTGCCATCCTTTTTGTCCACGAAAATAGCAGGTGATCCCCACGGTGAAGAGCTGGGACGAATATATCCTTTTTGGAGCAGTTCATTAAGTTGTTTCTTTAGCTCCACTAATTATGATGAGGGCATCCGGTAATGCTTCTTGTATAACGGTGCAGTTCCGGGAACACGGTCTATTGCAAATTCTAGCTCTCGATTATGTGGCATGCCTGGCAGTTCTTTTGGAAATACATCAGGGTACTCGCTGACCACATGAATTAATTCCAACTCAGCCACAGCGGTGAAAACCAATTCTTGTTTGGGTATATTCTTGCGAGCATAGAATTTGGTAGTCTGCCCATTCAGACTGGTCAAACTGACTTCTCGTGTCGCGCAGTTTATGCAAACTTGATATTGGGTCAACCAATTCATACCCAATATAATATCCAACTTTTCAGATTCAATAATTATCAGAGAGGTTGGAAAGTAGACTCCATTGATATTGATTTCCAGATCACGGCAGACCAGATTGCTCTTGATTAGAGATCTCGGGGTTTGTACCAGCATATTTTTGCCCAAAAGCGTACAAGGAAATTTGTTTTGGGCAGCAAAACTCGGAGAAATAAAAGAATGGGAAGCCCCAGAGTCAAATAAAATTATGGCAGGTATGTCATTAACAGAAAACATACCAATGACGACTTCGGGTTTCTCTTGGACTTCATCGGCTGAGAGATGATGCACGTGCCCAGTAAAGTTTTGCTGGGTCAGGCATGACTCTATAAAGTTGACTTGTGGCTTGAATGGGGCATTCGTGTTGTTGTTCCTGGGGCACTGTCTGGCATAATGTTTGTTCTGCCCACAACTGAAGCAAGAATTATTGCGCTGACGCTCCTCGTGCACTGGGCTGGTCACGAAATTCTTGACTTGAGTGGCAGTCTTGTTAACATTCTATTGCCAATTGGGCTTGTATTCCACCTGAGTCTACTTCTAGGTACGAGCCTTTTGCACAGGTTGACCATCTTTCTTTGGCTCAAACTTACGCTTGTTGTCGTTGTTAACAGGCCTACCATCTGATATAAGCTTGTGCTCCCGTTCAGCAATGAAAGCCTTGTTCACCAGAGTTTGGAAATCTGGGAAATCAAACATACTGAGAGTACACCGGAGTTGCGGATTTAAGCCTCCAAGAAATCTATCAATCTTCCTTTCTTCGGTGGCCACGTCATAAAGAGAGTAATGGGCCAGATGATTAAATTTTTGCAAATACTCACCCACCAACTGACTTCCTTGGATGAGTGCAAGAAATTCACACTGCTTGATCTTCATAACTCCAGTAGGGATATGATATTTCTGGAATTGGTCCTTAAATATTTCCCAGGTGATTTCTTCATTAGCTGGCCATATGGCTTTTGCATTTTCCCACCATATGGCAGCAGCGCCTTCAAGGTAATGGGTTGCAAATGGAACTTTATCATTTTCTTCAATACGAGCAATCTCAAGCTTTTTCTCAATGGTACACAACCAATCGTCTACATCCAATGGTTAAACAATCTAACTGAAACTGGGTGGCTTGGTCCTTTGAAAATCTGACAGCTTTGAGTAATGACCATTCTGATTTCCATTCTGTCCAACCATAGCTTGCACACTTCTTAATATTTCAAGCAGATCATTGTTCCTTCTTTCCTCAAACATACGTAGAATTTGCTCGGTGGAGGGCGGATTTGGCGGTGGAGGCGGTGAAGGAACGTATGGCTCGGGAGAATGTCCTGCCTGTCATGCGGATCGACGAACAGGAGTTCCCTCATGAAAGTTGCTACTGCTGCCTCCCCGCGTCATCCTATTGTGGATTTTTCCCAAGACAACGCAATCGAGATGAGAAACATCCAAGAATAAATTTGGGGGAAAGCCAGAAACAAATCCCGGAAGAAAACAAAAGAGCGAAGAAAATACGACGAATAAAGTCCCAACATAATTATACATAGACTCATACATGAAAGATAGAGAACATGACGGTTCAACTACTCTCATACATGCAACAAAACATCATGACTCGTACGGCTACATCCGTACATCATCCGGACGACTACGAATACTCAGAGGTACTACTGCTCTGCTGGTGCTGCGGTGTCCTCCCCTGAAGTGGACTCGGATCCTGAACTGACGAGGTTAATGGAAACCTCTGGGTTAAAGGTAACACGACGACGCTGCCTCGAGGGCTCTCCCTCAAGGGCAGGGGTAGGATGAAGCATCGAGGCTACATGAGTAGTGAGGAGTGAAACCCACTCGGCAGGAGTACTGAGAGGGTTCACCGCCGAGGTGCCCGAGCTACTCAGGGGAGTAACCAGTGAAACAGGGGAACTAGAACTGGCTGGAATATAAGGAGTAAATCCCAGAGAAGATGGAGTAGTGGCAGATCTAGTAGTGACCAAAGCAGCGGCTAAAGTAGTACGGGCACGAGTCAGCTCTCGAGCCAGCTCGTGGATCAATAAATAGCTAGCAGTGACATAACGAGCAAGGTGGCTAGCAACACTATCAGACTCCGGATCAATGATCTGGAAACAGACACGCCTAGTGTCGTGCAGAGAAGGGTAGTAAAAGAAACCTGGGTGGTTCTGCATTCGGACCTCGTTGTAGCGAAGCTCGACAAGGACCTCGAATGCAGCAAACTGGACTGCCTGAGAAGCGGTAGAGGCGTAACCACTTCGAGAAGTATGGGTGTAAGAGCCGGAATCGGAAGTAGTGCGCAGAGTAACCGCTGCGTGATACTCATACACTGAATCAGCTAGACGCTCCCGGTACACACGATAGACTGGATCATCTCCGAGGGGGTACAGCCGACGCCACACATTGCGAAGGAGGTGCGGTGACGTGTACGTCATCAGCTGCAACTGGCACGGATATGGCACCGGAGCCATCTACACTCACAACCATTAACAGGTTAGCATAAAAATATAAATCAAGTGCATGCAATGCAACAACCAGCTACAATTGCTACCGACACTCAACTTAAACTCGTATCTAACGTCCAGTTAACACGTCGTAGTCTAGCATGGCCTATAGTCAGCGGCTCTGATACCAAGCGTTGTGGCACCCCGGCTCAGAGCGACCGGTTTACCCTGCATTGCCAGCCCAGAGACCATGTCTTCTGGCAACACACAACATCTTGGTACAGAAAAACAACTGCTTTATTGATGCTAGCGGATCAGAGTTTATATTACAACAGATGTCGAGGCCAAGTAGCACGCACGGTGCGGCTGAACAATATGTACATTATTTAGTGAACATAAAATGGGCCTCGATCATAACAACTATGCAGCAGCGGAACAACGTTGTAGCGGAAACTCCATAACATAGGGACACCGATGTGGACACGATCTAGACTCGAGTAGCGCTCCTTTCCAACGCAACTTTCCTGAAATCTGGCATGACACACCAGGTCAGTACATCAAATGTACTTGCAAGCTCACAACAGGCATAATCATAATGACAAACAATATCATGATCATTAACCAGTTATTAATGCAATAATGTTCCAACATGCTGTGATCATGCTCTTGTGATAAACGTCCCTTGGGACCGACTTACAAACCATGATCGTTCTCGGATCACAAACCAACCACCATCATGGTGTTGACCAGAGTAACTCGTGATCCTTACGGCGATCACAACCACGACCAATATTTGGTCTCGAACCTCTCGATGGCCTTTCTGCCATCATCAATAGTGCAAAGTTCATGACTTAGTGTGCAAGTTTATTAACGTTGACTCATGGTGGGACCTACTACGAGGCGTCCGTGACCATGGACTCGGCTATCGATAGATTATACACTCTGCAGAGGTAGCACACTGTACCCACACCACGGAACCCATGGCCTCACACTCCCATTTGGGTGGACCAACGACATTCCAACGAAACCCTTCCATTGCCATGACCCTCACCCGGTCACTCCGACCCAATCCCAAACGGGCTAGTCCTGGGTGGCCCTGTGTCCACCAAAGACACAATGACCACCGTCGTGGCCAAAACGATCCCACTCGAGGACCCGGTACCATAATCTCAACAATGGGCACACAAGGTTATGCCTGCTTACCAGGCCAGGGTAAGCATGCCCATAACCTTCCCTAGTTGGAGGCACCGACCAGAGGCATGTCAATGGACCGAATCAAGGCCTTCCCACAAAGGAAAATGTGGTTGCACTGGGAAAATCTCGATTCAGCGGCACCATGACCCAGTCAACGATATATTCAAGTTGAGTTATTTTCAGGTTCAACTTAAAATGAAAATGACCGGTGTCATAGCATGCCATGAAATGCAATACCACACATGCATCACATATTAACGAAAATGACTGATGTCAACCATATTCACACTAAGCATAAGCAGCAACGACTTATATTACTTTCCTGGACAGGGTTACTGTCAGTTTAACAATATATTTTGCAGCAAGTATTATTATGTTCTCATGCAAGAAAATAACTTTGATTAATCTCTCATATGCATAGAAAAATTTACTATCATCACCACAATCAAATCCTAATTTATTTACCAACCAAGTTAGGTTCAAACATTCTGTAAATGGCTAAACAAGCACTTAACCAAATATTTTCTAGCAAATTTAACTATTTTAGTTATGCAAGAAAATAACTTTAAGTAATTACTCATATGCATAACAAATCATTTTATTATTACCACAAGTAGGCCTTAGCTTTTGTTTACCAACTAAACTAGTTCCAAACATTCTGTAAGTCAAGCATAATGACTAACAAATACTTAACAGAACATAAATAACATAATAGTTATGTAAATACATGGATTAATCATTGCATTCAAATAAGAAAATCATCAATATTGAAATGGCAGCATGAAAATGTTGCTATGGCTTGCCTTAGTGCAGATGAGGTTCACAAGCCTTCTGGTGATCCTCAAGACAAGCCTCACCCTCTGAAAATAAATTTAAGCACAAGAAGAAAATAACAAGAACTCTTCTGAAAATCACCAGAAATTCTAGACATCTCGGAAAAATCTCATTTTTGGTGAGCTGCTAGATTTCCTTGCAAAGAACATATTGCAAAAAGAATCAATTCATTTGGACTTATGGTTGAAGAGTTATAGCTGTTTGAAGCTCTCCGGAAATGGATTGAATTTGAATTTAAATAAAACAGACTAGGGGGGTGACGTCAAAGCCGTAAAGCCTCAGGGCGCCACCACTCGTACCGCTTCGCGCGCGTATTGAGTGGCTGACTAGTGGGCCCCGCTAGTAAGGTGAGAGGGAGGGGAGAAGGAAACGGAGGGGGTCGTGGCTTCGCCGGAGCTCTTGCCGGCGACGAGGGCTCCTTGGCCAAAACGAGGGGGAGGGATCGAGAGAGGGGGTTGAGGCTCACCTGCCCGTACCCGTAGCGTAGCTAGGGGTGGTCGGACGGTGTCGGAATCGACCTCACAAGCGGAGGCAGAGGGCGGTGGTCGCCGGAGATGAGGAAGACGGCGAGCAGAGACAACTTCAGGGGCTCCAGGGGGACGGGATGGCTTCACCGAAGAGAGGCGGAGGCCCTGGAAGGATCGCCCTGGCCTAGGAGGGGCTGGAGCTACCGTGACGACCAGAGGGGATCGCCGGCGAGCTCGAGCTCGAGGGCAGTGGCCTGCGGCCTGCCCGGCCGGGCTACGGTTTCCTACGCGCTTGTGGGGTGTGTGGCAGTGGTGGATGGTGCTCGATGAGGCTGGGGGCGGCTCCATTTATAGGCAAGCGGAGAGGGGGGTTTCGGGCTCTGCCGGTGGACACCTGTCCATGGCGCCCGGCGATGAGCGGTGTCAATGAGAGGGGGATATGGCGACGCAGCTCATGCGGCGACTATTGGCGAACGGGGACGAGCACATGAACGAGGAGAAGGCGACGAGCACAGTGCGCACCGCACTGTTGGGTTGGCCGGATCGTGCCCGTGCTTGCTGCGGCGAGCTCCGGCATCGGCGAGCACCAGGAGGGAGTTAATGGCGTTGAGACGAGGATGGTGGCGAAGTTTGGCATGCTCGGGCAGACGAGGGAAGCGAGCACGCGCGAACAAAGTGCTCGGCGGAACCCAGAGCGTGCCGACAAGCATGCTGGCATCGTGGACACGCGTGGTCACCGCGTGAACTCCTCCCTCAGGCCGACCAACGTCCAAATATCATGTCTGGCTTGATGTTTGTGGTAGTTTTGAGGATTACCACGCTTTGGTTTGGCTCAAGATGCAGTAGAGAAGATTTTACACACCAGGTAAGTTTCTGATCAGTAACTTTGAGATGTTAGTGAGGTCAAATGGCTGGGAGTTGGGGGCTGTGCTTTGGAGGCTAGTCATCATCTACCAAGGTGATGATGCACAAGAAAATTTAGACACAATTGAGCAAGTAAAATGGTAGTTGCTGTAGAAACCACCATTTCTGTCCAGAACAGAAAATATTTTCTGTAGCAAAAATATTCCAAAAAGTGATGAAATATTTTTGCTCAGGAAGGTGCCCTAGGGTTCAAAGACTATTTGGGAATTTTCTCAGATTTTTGCAGGCAAGAAAAATGAGGGTTGCTTTGGAGCTCATTGAACTAGCTAGGGTTTTAGAGAGGAAAAATGAATATTTTTCATTTAAGAAAAATATTCCCAAGATTATTTTGAGGTGGATCAGAAGGGGAATGATGATTAGAGAGGGGAATGATGCACTTGGGTGAAAGCCAAGGGTACCCAAGTGTTATGTCCAAAAGAAAAGATTCAAAAACCCCAACTGTCAAAATAAATCCAAATGAAAATGAGGCAAATAAGAGAGGGCAAAAAATCAGGCTGTCACATAAGCTATCGGGTTCGGCTTTGGATCCAATAACCCATTAAGAGCCCGGACCAATGGGGATTTTCCACATTTAAAATTCTCAATGGCTAGAGGAACCACGTGTCAGCTCACTGTTTGTCGTGGTTATCTCACGAGTGGGTTCGCAAGACGAAAGATGCCACGGGGTTGCTTGAGGTGAGGGCAAGGCTGCAGTGGAGATCCAGGGACGGGATTGGGCAAATAGCACGTGGTGCTTTACCCAGGTTCAGGGCTCTCCGGAGAGATAATACCCCTACCCAATTATGTCTGATGATATATGCAGTGTATATGTAGCACTACAGAGTTGCTCCTGGAGCTGTGTTGCTAGAGGAGGAAGAAGGGTAGAGCTCTCCCTCCTCTCCTTGCTATGGTATGTTTGTGGAATGAGAGTTGAACCCTTTGCATAGGTGAGCCCGGGGGGGGGGGGGGTCTTATAGGCCGACCCCCAGGAGTACAATGTCTAAGGTCGTCGGGTTCTCCGCCGCCTGCTGGGGCCCGCCTCTGGAGGGCCCCACCGGCTACCGAGAATCCGGCCGACATGTAGCTAGGGCCTGCCACCTGCAGGCCATGCTGATTGCCTTTTATTGTAGCATGGTCCTTGCTGACGAGGGCCGCGTCATGCGCCATATGGCTATAGTCCCGTGCCATGCGGGTAGGTGGTTGCTTGGTCAGCGCGTACTGTAGCCACACCCCTCCAGGATTCGGGGGAGCAGGTGGCACTATAGCCACACCCTGTCTCATCATGGTGGGTGAGTGCAGACTCCGAGGAGGAGGGGCTGGTTGCTGGGAGCCAGCCCGCCCCCAAAGCCGCCTTCTATGAGTGCTTCGTCTTTTCGAAGCCGGGCGTGTGGTCACACGACTACTCGGCATGAGGGGCTTTGCTAGTCCCGATGTCTTGAAATGTTATTGGCTGCGGATGAGGCTACCCGGGTGGCGAGCCAGCCGGAGTAGCCGGGTCGGCGAGCCAGCCGGGTAGCCGGACCGAGGGCCATTAGCCGCCCCGATGTTTTCGAAGCGTTGTTTGCCGTCTTGGGCCTACCCAGGGGTCATCCCCCCGAAAATAGCCTCCGAGCCTCCGGGCAACTTGGATAAGTTCCGCGGAGGGTTTTAGTGGGCGTCGATGAAGCAGAAGATGTCGATGACGGCTGGCGGCGGACCGCAGCCGGCGTGGCTTGCTTCCGGTCGGGGTGTGTAAGCGCACCCACTGGGTGTAGCCTCCGAGCCTCCGGGCAACATGGAAAAGTTGTGCGAAGGGTCTTCATGGTTGTTGGTGCAGATGATGGCATCGAGGGTGCCAGTTGCAGCTGACCGCGGGCGTGCAACAGGAGTGGCATATTCCGAGTGGGGGCGCGCAAGCGCGCCCACTGGGTGTAGCCTCCGGGCAACTGCTACTTCTTGAGCTTGTGTTGGATTTTCCACTACAAAAAATACACTTCCATGATGATACGTATTTGTCACAGTAGGTCACATTTTCTGTCATGCATGTACATCCATGACGATTTTATGACAGAATCAAGATAGTCATACCCGTGCTGTCGTAGAAGTGTTCCATGACATTACCAAAATTATCATGACGGATGTGTCCACTTCCATGACGATAAATCACGCGTGATAGAAGTGCTTTCGTCAAGGGTGACTGACACGTGGCATCCACCATACCAGGTCGTCGTTAAGATATCGGGTCCGGTTTTGGATCCGATAACCCGCTAACAGCCACGACCAATGTCGATTTTCCACGTGCAAAATTCTCATTGGCTGACGGAACCACGTGTCAGCTCTGCGTTGGCGCAGGTGTCACTCATCCAATGGGCGAGATGCGCCTATGATATGTTGACATGTGGACCGTCCCAAAAGTGGCCCATAAAGATTAAATGGGTCAGCCCAACTAAAAGACCACAAGATTTAGCGGACCATAATGGGCAGGCCTAGCTAAAGGCCCGCAAGATTTTGCAGACCATAATGGGCCGGCCCAGCTAAAGGCCCAACATTCTCAGTTAAGGCCCACACGACTAGTGTCAAACCGGCCCATGAACGGCCCGTCCTAAACTTGTCATCAACACGGCCCATGGTCACTTCTAGCCCGTGAACAGTCCGCTAAGTATTTGGGCCGAATTACGGCCCGATGTGTTTCCATCCTGTTAAAGGTCCTGCTTCATTTGGGCCCATTTATAGGCCATTGAAACTTTCGGCCCATAAACAACCGTGAAGGATATGGGTCATATTCGACCATGTTTGACATTCCGCCTGTTAGAGGCCCACTATAGATTTGGGCCACTTTTAGCCTATTATGACTTTCGGCCTGTTAACGTCGAACAAAATCCATGGGCCATATGTGGCCCAAGGTCACATCAGGCGTACTAACGGCCCATATAAAAATGACACTAATCAAGCCCGACCGAACTTCCGGCCTGTTAAAGGCCCGTGTAGTAGGTCAACGCATTTATGGCCCGTCTGAATTTCGGTCTGTGGACGATCCGCATTGTAAATGGGCCACCATTTCGACCTGCTAAGACTAGTGGGTTATTTGGCCCAATTAGGGCCCAGTCTTACTTTCGTCCTATTAAAGGCCCATGTTTTTTATGGGCTTGAGATATTTACACCTGTAAACGGCCTAGTATTAGTGGGGGCCAAAATTATGTTTAGGCCTATTAAAGGCCCACCATGGGCACATGCCTACCAGAAAAAACGAAAGCTTATGCTGATTTAGGCCCAGATATTTTTAGTGGGTTACATGCAAATTTTGACCCATAATCGTTTTTAGCCCAATTGGAATGGGCCTGACAAATGTTGGCATGTTGGGATCCTACGAAGCTTTCGGCCGAATACATTACTAAGATAAACCTACACTATACAAAAATAGCGTCGTAATTACTACAGCCTTTGGCAGCATCATAAATGATGTATTGATGTCTACTACACAACCTTCTTCTTGTAGACGTTGTTGGGCCTCCAAGTGCAGAGGTTTGTAGGACAGTAGAAAATTTCCCTCAAGTGGATGACCTAAGGTTTATCAATCCGTAGGAGGCGTAGGATGAAGATGGTCTCTCTCAAGCAACCCTGCAACCAAATAACAAAGAGTCTCTTGTGTCCCCAACACACCCAATACAACAGTAAATTGTATAGGTGCACTAGTTCGGCGAAGAGATGGTGATACAAGTGCAATATGGATAGTAGATAATAGTTTTTATAATATGAAAATATAAAAACATCAAGGTAACTAATGATAAAAGTGAGCGTAAACGGTATTGCAATGTGTGGAAATAAGGCCTAGGGTTCATGCTTTCACTAGTGCAAGTTCTCTCAACAATAATAACATAATTGGATCACATAACTATCCCTCAACATGCAACAAAGAGTCACTCCAAAGTCACTAACAGAGGAGAACAAACGAAGAGATTATGGTAGGGTACGAAACCACCTGAAAGTTATTCTTTCCAATCAATCTGTTGGGCTATTCCTATAAGTGTCACAAACAGCGCTAGAGTTCGTACTAGAAGAACTCCTTGAGACACAAATCAACCAAAACCCTAATGTCACCTAGATACTCCAATGTCACCTCAAGTATCCGTGGGTATGATTATACGATATGCGTCACACAATCTTAGATTCATCTATTCAACCAACACAAAGGACCTCAAAGGGTGCCCCAAAGATCTACCGGAGAATCACGACGAAAACATGTGCCAACCCCTATGCATAGGTTCATGGGCGGAACCCGCAAGTTGATCACCAAAACATACATCAAGTGAATCACGTGGTATCCCATTGTCACCACAGATACGCACGGCAAGACATACATCAATTGTTCTCAAATCTTTAAAGACTCAATCCGATAAGATAACTTCAAAGGGGAAACTAAATCCATTAAAAGAGAGTAGAGGGGGGAAGAAACATCATAGGATCCAAATATAATAGCAAAGCTCGTAATACATCAAGATCGTACCATCTCAAGAACACGAGAGAGAGAGATAGATCAAACACATAGCTACTGGTACATACCCTCAGCCCTGAGGGAGAACTACTCCTTCCTCGTCATGGAGAGCACCGGGATGATGAAGATGGCCACCGGTGAGGGATTTCCCCCTCCGGCAGGGTGCCGGAACGGGTCTAGATTGGTTTTCAGTGGCTACGGAGGCTTCTGGCAGCGGAACTCCCGATCTATTGTGCTCCTCGATGTTTTAGGGTATATGGAGATATATAGGCGGAATAAGTACGTCAGGGGGGCTACGAGGGGCCCACGAGGGTGGAGGGCGTGCCCTAGGGGGGTGGGCGCGCCCCCTACCTCGTGGCCTCCTCGAAGGTCCCCTGACGTGCACTCCAAGTCTTCTGGGCTTCTTTCCTTGCAAAAATGGGTTCCGTGAAGTTTCAGCTCAATCGGACTCCGTTTGATTTTCCTTTTCTTCGAAACCCTAAAACAAGGTAAAAACATAAACTGGCACTGGGCTCTGGGTTAATAGGTTAGTCCCAAAAAACAATATAAATGTGTATAATAAAGCCCATAAACATCCAAAATAGAAGATAATATAGCATGGAGCAATCAAAAATTATAGATACGTTGGAGACGTATCAGCATCCCCAAGCTTAATTCCTGCTCGTCCTCGAGTAGGTAAATGATAAAAACAGAATTTTTGATGCGGAGTGCTACTTGGCATAATTTCAATGTAATTCTTCTCAATTGTGGCATGAATATTCAGATCCGAAAGATTCAAGATAAAAGTTCATATTGACATAAAAATGATAATACTAAGCATACTAACTAAGTAATTATGTCTTCTCAAAATAACATGGCCAAAGAAAGTCCATCCCTACAAAATCATATAGTTTAGTCATGCTCCATTTTCATCACACAAGAATGCTCTCATCATGCACAACCCCGATGACAAGCCAAGCAATTGTTCCATACTTTAGTAATCTCAAACTCATAAACCTTCACGCAATACATGAGCGCGAGCCATGGATATAGCACTATGGGTGGAATAGAATATGATGAGGGTGTTATGTGGAGAAGACAAAAAAGGAGGAAGTCTCACATCAACGAGGCTAATCAATGGGCTATAGAGATGCCCACCGATTGATGTTAATACAAGGAGTAGGGATTGCCATGCAACGGATGCACTAGAGCTATAAATGTATGAAAGCTCAACAAAGAAACTAAGTGGGTGTGCATCCAACTTGCTTTCTCACGAAGACCTAGGGCACTTGAGGAGGCCCATTGTTGGAATATACAAGCCAAGTTCTATAATGAAAATTTCCCACTAGTATATGAAAGTGACAAAAGAAGAGACTCTCTATCATGAGGATTATGGTGTTACTTTGAAGCACAAGTGTGGCAAAGGATAGTAGCATTGTCCCTTCTCTCTTTTTCTCTCATTTTTTTTAATTTTTTTGGCCTTCTCTTTTTATGGCCTTTCTCTTTTTTTTGGGCCTTCTCTTTTTTATGGCCTTCCTCTTTTTTTTATTCCTTTTTTTATTCCTCACTTGGGACAATGCTCTAGAAAATGATGATCATCACACTTCTATTTATTTACAACTCAATGATTACAACTCGATACTAGAACAAATATGACTCTATATGAATGCCTCCGACGGTGTACCGAAATTGCGATGATGCATGAGCGACATGTATGAAAGAATTATGAGAGGTGGCTTTGCGACAAATACGATGTCAACTACATGATCATGCAAAGCAATATGACAATGATGATGCGTGTCATAATAAACGGAATGGTGGAAAGTAGCATGGCAATATATCTCGGAATGGCTATGGAAATGCCATAATAGGTAGGTATGGTGGCTGTTTTGAGGAAGATATAAGGAGGTTTATGTGTGATAGAGCATATCATATCACGGGGTTTGGATGCACCGGTGAAGTTTGCACCAACTCTCAATGTGAGAAAGGGCAATGCACGAAACCGAAGAGGCTAGCAATGATGGAAGGGTGAGAGTGCGTATAATCCATGGACTCAACATTAGTCATAAAGATCTCACATACTTATTGCAAAAATCAACAAGTCATCAAAAACCTCGGCACTACGCGCATGCTCCTAGGGGGATAGATTGGTACGAAAAGACCATCGCTCGTCCCCGACCGCCACTCATACGGAGGACAATCAAATAACACCTCAAGTTTCAAATTTGTTACATAACGTTTACCATACGTGCATGCTATGGGACTTGCAGACTTCAACACAAGTATTCCTCAAATTCAAAACTACTCAACTATCATGACTTTGATATTATTACCTCCATATCTGAAAACAATCATCAAGCATCAAAATTCTCTTAGTATTCAATCCACTCATAAGAAAAAATTTATTAATCTTTAACACCTAGCATATTAGGATTTTAAGAAAATTACCATGCTATTAAGTCTCTCAAAATAATCTAAGTGAAGCATGAGAGTTCATTAATTCCTATAAAATAAAACCACCACCGTGCTCTAAAAAGATACAAGTGAAGCACTAGAGCAAATGACAAACTACTCCAAAAGATATAAGTGAAGATCAATGAGTAGTTAAATAATTATTTAGCTATGTGAAGACTCTATAAAATTTAATAATTTCCGATCTTGGTATTTTATTCAAATAGAAAGAAAAACAAAATAAAATGACATCTAAGAATAGCAACATCATGTGAAGAAGCAAAAACTTAGGATCAATCGATACTAACCGATAGTTGTTGAAGAAGAAAGGTGGGATGCCAACCGGGCATCCCCAAGCTTAGACGCTTGAGACCTCTTGAAATATTATCTTGGGATGCCTTGGGCATCCCCAATCTTGAGCTTTTGTGTCTCCTTAATTCCTCTCATATCACGCTCTCCCTAAATCTCAAAAGCTTCATCCACACAAAACTCAACAAGGACTCGTGAGATAAGTTAGTATAAACCATTGCCAAAACGTTATCATACTCTACTGTAGAAAATCCCTAAAATTATTATTCAACATTGCATACTAAATGCCTCTGCATATTTAATAGTCCTATCCTCAAATAGAATCATTAAAGAAGCAAACATATGCAAACATAACAGCAATCTGCCTAAACAGGACAGTCTGTAAAGAATGCAGCAACATCCATACTTCCCTAGCTCAAAAAAATTATGAAAGAAAATTACCACTGTAGTAAATTTATCAGAGATTAATATGAAAAAGGTTTAAATATTTTATCACATTCTGACTTTTCTAGGGAATTATTGCAACAACGGTAAACTTTCTGTTTTCAAACAACAACATGTGGACTTCTAAAATAGGCATAGTAAAGGCTATCAATGTCACTTTTATTGAAATAAAAGATGTAAAACATTATTATAAATAAAATCAAGCAATTCTTAACAAAATAATTTGACGCTCCAAGCAAAACGCATATCATGTGGTAAATAAAAATATAGCTCCAAGTAAAGTTACCGATGAACGAAGACGAAAGAGGGGATGCCTTCCGGGGCATCCCCAAGCTTAGGCTCTTGGCTATCCTTGAATATTACCTTGGGGTGCCTCGGGCATCCCCAAGCTTAGGCTCTTTCCACTCCTTATTCCATAGTCCATCGAATCCTTACCCAAAACTTGAAAATTTCACAACACAAAACTTAACAGAAAACTCGTAAGCTCCGTTAGTATAAGAAAATAAATCACCGCTTCAAGGTACTGTAATTAACTCATTCTTTATTTATATTGGTGTTAAACCTACTGTATTCCAACTTCTCTATGGTTTATAAAGTCTTTTACTAGCCATAGATTCATCAAAGTAAGTAAACAACACATGAAAAAACAGAATCTGTCAAAAACAGAATAGTCTGTAGTAATCTGGATCAAACGTATACTTATGTAACTCATAAAATTATCAAATAAATTTCTGGACCTGAGGAATTTATATATTAATCATCTGAAAAAAGAATTAACTAAATATAACTTTCCAAATAAAAATGACAGCAGTTCTCGTGAGCGCTAGAGTTTCTGTTTTTTACAGCAAGTTCAACAAGACTTTCCCCAAGTCTTCCCAACGGTTCTACTTGGCACAAACACTAATTAAAAGCATAAAACAACATATAAAAAGAGGCTAGATGAATTATTTATTACTAAACAGGAACAAAAAGCATTTAATAAAAATAAAATTGGGTTGACTCCCAACAAGCGCTATCGTTTAATGCCCCTAGCTACGCATGATGATTTCAATGATGCTCACATAAAAGATAAGAATTGAAACATAAAGAGAGAATCATGAAGAATATGACTAGCACATTTAAGTCTAACATACTTCCTATGCATAGGGATTTTGTGAGCAAACAACTTATGGGAACAATAATCAACTAGCATAGGAGGGCAAAACAAGCATAACTTCGAAACTTTAAGCACATAGAGAGGAAACTTGATTTTATTGCAATTCCTACAAGCATATATTCCTCCCTCATAATAATTTTCAGTAGCATCATGAATGAATTCAAAAATATAACCATCACTTAAAGCATTATTTTCATGATTTACAAGCATAGAAAATTTACTACTCTCTACATAAGCAAAATTCTTCTCATTACTATAAATTGTTTCCACATTAAAAGAGTAATGTTCAGAGAAGGGGTAATCATAATCATGAAAACTTTTATAAATATAACCACTACTTTTTATAGCATAAGTATCATCACAATAATCATCATAGGTAGGAGGCATGCTATCATCATTATAAATTTGCATATCAAAACTTGGGAGACTAAAAATATCATCTTCATTAAACGTAGCATCCCCATGCTTGGGACAAACATTAATTGCAGAAAACATATTCTCAAAAACATCATCTTCATCAAACATAGCATTCCCAAGCTTGGGACTTTTCATATCATAAGCATAATCACTCTCATCATTAATAGTATGGATAGCACCAATAGTATAGCAATTATCATATTCTTCCAAGCAAGTTCCAAAAAGATTTTCAAGATCATAAGAAGTATCATTATCTTCCACAATTATATTTTCATGAGGCACAATAGTAATAGGAGCAGCATTATTTGGGAGAGATATCTTTTTACCTCTCTTCCTTTTTCTTTTCTTCTTCTTCACCACATCATGTGTGGGTTCAATCCTCTTTTTGGAGCTCCTTATTAATGAGATTGGTTGAATAGGAGGCTCCTCCTCGTTACCTGATTCATCATAAGAAATAATAGGAGGATATTGGGAAGTCTCTTCCCTTTCATTAGTATTCTCTTCATCTTCTATTTGTTTTCTTCTCTTTATGTAGTTGGCAATATAAGAATTTTCAATACAATTCACCGCACAGTACATATAAATTTCCTCTAGATCAAATCCAAGAAGTTTATAACGGGCAAATTCTGGAAGATAATTAGTTATACGTTTCATTTCTTTGTAACCCATAAGCAAACTAAGTTCATTATGATGTGCAAGGGAAATAAAGTCATCACAATTTTTGGACACGATACGATCATGAAACAATTTGCATTGGGTATTGAAATGATCATGTTCATTGCAAAGCTCACAAGTATGGCCAATATAATTTAAAATTTCAGCACATTCATCTAGCCTTTCTTGCAACAATTTAGTTTCTAAGTACTTATGCCTCTTGCAATATCTATCTTCCCTATTTGGTGTGTTCGTACAAACCCAATGTACTCCACAAAAATTGACATGTTTATAGGAGACATTTTCATCATAACTAGTGCAATCATCATTAGTATCATGGATATTCAAAGAATTCGTACTAACAATATTGCAATCATGCTCATCATTCACATATTTAGTGCCAAACATTTCATAGATTTCTTCTTCTAGCACTTGAGCACAATTATCCTTTCCATCATACTCACGAAAGATATTAAAAAGGTGAAGCCTATGAGACAAACTCAATTCCATTTTTTTAATTTCATTTCATAAACTAAACTAGTGATAAAACAAGAAACTAAAAGACTCGATTGCAAGATCTAAAGATATACCTTCAAGCACTCACCTCCCCGGTAACGGCGCCAGAAAAGAGCTTGATGTCTACTACACAACCTTCTTCTTGTAGACGTTGTTGGGCCTCCAAGTGCATAGGTTTGTAGGACAGTAGCAAATTTCCCTCAAGTGGATGGCCTAAGGTTTATCAATCCGTAGGAGGCATAGGATGAAGATGGTCTCTCTCAAGCAACCCTGCAACCAAATAACAAAGAGTCTCTTGTGTCCCCAACACACCCAATACAATGGTAAATTGTATAGGTGCACTAGTTCGGCGAAGAGATGGTGATACAAGTGCAATATGGATAGTAGATAATAGTGTTTATAATATGAAAATATAAAAACAGCAAGGTAACTAATGATAAAAGTAGCGTAAACGGTATTGCAATGTGTGGAAATAAGGCCTAGGGTTCATACTTTCACTAGTGCAAGTTCTCTCAACAATAATAACATAATTGGATCACATAACTATCCCTCAACATGCAACAAAGAGTCACTCCAAAGTCACTAATAGAGGAGAACAAATGAAGAGATTATGGTAGGGTACGAAACCACCTCAAAGTTATTCTTTCCAATCAATCCGTTGGGCTATTCCTATAAGTGTCACAAACAGCCCTAGAGTTCGTACTAGAATAACACCATAAGACACAAATCAACCAAAACCCTAATGTCACCTAGATACTCCAATGTCACCTCAAGTATCCGTGGGTATGATTATACGATATGCGTCACACAATCTGAGATTCATCTATTCAACCAACACAAAGGACCTCAAAGAGTGCCCCAAAGTTCTACCGGAGAATCACGACGAAAACGTGTGCCAACCCCTATGCATAGGTTCATGGGCGGAACCCGCAAGTTGATCACCAAAACATACATCAAGTGAATCACGTGGTATCCCATTGTCAACACAGATACGCACGGCAAGACATACATCAAGTGTTCTCAAATATTTAAAGACTCAATCCGTTAAGATAACTTCAAAGGGGAAACTCAATCCATTACAAGAGAGTAGAGGGGGAAGAAACATCATAGGATCCAAATATAATAGCAAAGCTCGCGATACATCAAGATCGTACCATCTCAAGAACACGAGAGAGAGAGATCAAACACATAGCTACTGGTACATACCCTCAGCCCTGAGGGAGAACTACTCCCTCCTCGTCATGGAGAGCACCGGGATGATGAAGATGGCCACCGGAGAGGGATTGCCCCCTCCGGCAGGGTGCCGGAACGGGTCTAGATTGGTTTTCGGTGGCTACGGAGGCTTCTGGCGGCGGAACTTCCGATCTATTATGCTCTTCGATGTTTTTAGGGTATATGGATATATATAGGCGGAAGAAGTACGCCAGGGGGGCCACGAGGGGCCCACGAGGGTGGAGGGCGCGCCCTAGGGGGGTGGGTGCGCCCCCTACCTCGTGTCCTCCTCGAAGGTCCCCTGACGTGCACTCCAAGTCTTCCGGGCTTCTTTGCTTCAAAAAATGGGTTCCGTGAAGTTTCAGCTCAATTGGACTCTGTTTGATTTTCCTTTTCTTCGAAACCCTAAAACAAGGTAAAAACAGAAACTGGCAATGGGATCTGGGTTAATATGTTAGTCCCAAAAATGATATAAAAGTGTATAATAAAGCCCATAAACATCCAAAACAGTAGATAATATAGCATGGAGCAATAAAAAATTATAGATACGTTGGAGACGTATCATGTATCACAACAAAATAAATTCCAACCATACAACAAAAGGCCTATTGGCATAAAGTTTACAGTCCTTGCAGATAAAAGCACCATCAGATGTATATAAGCACAAATCATTTGACCTGAGTGCTAATGTTGCAGGATGTAGAATCTTATGGAGCAGCACGATCTTCCCCTTTTTTCCACCATTGCTCTTGAACAACTGTTGTGACGCCCGGATAATTAAGCTACAGTAAACCTCTGCTAATGGTGCCACGTCACCTCGGTTACTGTTGATAAACTCGAGTTGGTTCAAGCCGATTCAAATTCAAATTCAAAATCAGGCAAACAATAAAGGTTTTCAAACGTTAGAATTTAAAATGATCATCATGTGGCAAATAATCCGTAACTTATTTTGGGTGTTGGAACCAACCTTTTTCAAAATGTTTAAGTGCCTAAACTAAATAAAAACAGGGGCTAAAACAATTATTAAATACTTTTCAATAATAAACAAATGTAAAACTAATTTATTTAGTGCCAAATTAATTATGACAGTAGCCTAACTAATAATGCTAATTTAGGGGCTGAGTTGATATATTATAAAAAAAACTGCATATAAAGTAAAACTAAAAGAAACAGGAAAATAGAAAAAAAAGGAAAAGGTCAAACAAAAAAAAACATAAAAATAGAAACACCCCCCCACGCTGGGCCGAGCGGCCCAGCTGGCCTCCGCACCGGCCGGCCACCAGGCTCCAGCCGGCCCTCCTCTCTGGCACTACAAGGCCACACTCCCCCGAACCTACCCCCACCCGATCCCACTCTCCCCCACTCGCACCACTCCTCTCCCCCCTCGCTGGATCTGGATCAGGATCCCGATCCCCTCGCCCCGACGCCCGTCGCCGGACCCCCCCCCTCCCCCCGCCGGGCACGCCCTGCTCCCCTGAGCTCGCCTCTCCCTCCCCTGCTCCCACCTCGTCGCCACTCCCGCGCCAGAACCCTCCCCCACCGACGCCTCGCCAAGCCCGACGCCCTCCCGTCATCGTCGGCACCAGGCGCCGCCTCGCGTGCGCTGCCCCGCCGCCGAGCTCCGTCGCCGGATCTGCACCAGCCCGCCGTATAAAAAAACTGCATATAAAGTAAAACTAAAAGAAACAGGAAAATAGAAAAAAAAGGAAAAGGTCAAACAAAAAAAACATAAAAATAGAAACACCCCCGACGCTGGGCCGAGCGGCCCAGCTGGCCTCCGCACCGGCCGGCCCACCAGGCCCAGCCGGCCCTCCTCTCTGGCCTACAAGGCCACCTCCCCGAACCCTAACCCCCACCCGATCCCCACTCTCCCCCACTCGCACCACTCCTCTCCCCCCTCGCTGGATCTGGATCAGGATCCCGATCCCCTCGCCCCGACGCCCGTCACCGGAACCCCCCCCCAGCCGGGCACGCCCTGCTCCTCCCCTGAGCTCGCCTCTCCCTCCCCTGCTCCCACCTCCGTCGCCACTCCCGCGCCAGAACCCTCCCCCACCGACGCCTCGCCAAGCCCGACACCTCCCGTCGTCATCGTCGGCACCAGGCGCCGCCTCGCGTGCGCTGCCCCGCCGCCGAGCTCCGTCGCCGGATCTGCACCAGCCCGCCGCCCGTCTCCGGCTCACCTCCCCTCTCGCTCCTCTTCCCCGACCCGATCTAGATCGGGAAGGGGCAACGAGCCCGACGCCGCCCTGCCTCTGAAGCCGCTAGACCTCGCCGCCACCTCGCCCCGAAGTCACCCCGCCTCCCTGACGCCGCGTCGCCGGACCGCCCGTCTTCGTCCTCCTCCACGACCGGCCTCCTCACGCCTCGTCGCCCCCTCTCCCCATCAACGCTGGTGAGGCCCCGGGCCTCTCCCCTTCTCTGCCTCGCCCCTCGCTCGCGGTCACCGCACGTTAGACCACCCACGCGTGCGCCTGCGGTGAGCACGCGCTCACCGCGCCCTCTGCACCGTGCTCGCCGTCCGCCGCATCCGCCGTGGCCCGCTCCCTTCCATGGCCGGCGTCGTGCCCCGCCATGGCTGCCGGCAAGGCACCGCCCGGGTCCAGGCGACCCGGCGCCCGCAACCGCGCCCGTTCGGGCGACAACCATCGCCCCGGCGCCCAAAACCCGTTAAGGCCCCCTGTGCCTATGACAGGGGGGCCCACGACCAGAACATTTTTAACAAAAAAAAGAAAAATAAATAATAAATATAATAATTAAAATGTTAATTAATTAATTAGAGAATTAATTAAATCGGATTAGATTAACCTAATCATTTAGCTAAAGCTAATTAGCCCTATTTAATTACTATGAGCCTATGACATATGGGCCCCATGCCCCAAAAAAAGGAATTATAATAATTAATTAATTAGGATAATTAATTAATTTAACTAATTATGTTTAGTTAACCTAAACCTAACTAGGCTAATTAATTCTGATAATGAGATAACAGTCAATGACCGACGGGCCCCACCCACCAGTTGACTGGTCAACGGTCAGAGTTGACCGCTGACATCATGCTGATGTCATAATTGTATTTCCTAAATTAATTAATTCTGTTAGTCCTAAAAATGATTAAATCTTTAATAATTAATATAAAATAAACCGTAATTCGGATGAAAAAACTTTGTACATAGAAGTTGCTCAGAACGACGAGACGAATCCGGATACGCAACCCATTCATCCGCCACGCATCCCTAACATACCAAACACGCAACTTTCCCCCTCCAGTTCATCTGTCTGAAAACGCGAAACACCGGGAATGCTTTCCCGGATGTTTTCCCCCTTCGCCGGTATTACCTATCCCTGCGTTAGATCACCTCTAACACCGCGTATTGCCATGTTACGCTTAGTGATGCTTTGATTGCTCCATTATTTATTGTGTTTCCCCGTTACTTCTTTCCGGTAGACCCCGAGACTGCCGGTGACCCCAGTTCGACTACGGTGTTGGCGACCCTTACTTCTTGCCAGAGCAACCAGGCAAGCCCCCCCTTTGATTACCAGATATCGCCTACTCTTCTCTATACTGCTTGCATTAGAGTAGTGTAGCATGTTTCTGCTTCCCGTTAATCCTATACTGATGCATAGCCTGTCCTTGCTACTACTGTTGTTACCTTTACCTGCAATCCTAATGCTTAGTATATGATGCTAGTTTATCATCAGTGGCCCTACATCCTTGTCCGTCTGCCATGCTATACTATCGGGCCGTGATCACTCGGGAGTTGATCACGGGTATATACTATATACTTTATACATGATACATGTGGTGACTAAAGACGGGTCGGCTTGAGGAGCACCCGCGAGTGGATCTTTGAGGCGGAGCGACAGGGCAGGTTCCGACCACCTAGGAGAGAGGTGGGCCTGGCGCTGGTCGACGTTTGCGGATACTTAACACGCTTAACGAGATCTGGATATTTAATCTGAGTCTGGCCATTTGGTCTGTACGCACTAACCATCTACGCGGGAGTAGTTATGGGTATCCCGGCGTCGTGGTATCAGCCGAAGCCTTCGTGACGTCAGCGACTGAGTGGCGCACGCCGGATTGGAACGTAAGCCTGCTCTTGTATTAAGGGGGCTAGTTCTGCTTCCGGCCGCGTACGCAACGTGCAGGTGTGCTAAGGGCGATGGGCCCAGACCCCTGTGCGCTTAGGTTTAGACCGGCGTGCTGACCTCTCTGTTGGTCTAGGTGGGGCTGCGACGTGTTGATCTTCCGAGGCCGGGCATAACCCAGGAAAGTGTGTCCGGCCAAATGGGATCAAGCGTGTTGGGGTATGTGGTGCACCCCTGCAGGGAAGTTAATCTATTCGAATAGCCGTGATCTTCGGTAACAGGACGACTTGGAGTTGTACCTTGACCTTATGACAACTAGAACTGGATACTTAATAAAACACACCCTTCCAAGTGCCAGATACAACCGGTGATTGCTCTCTCACAGGGCAATGAGGGGAGGATCATCGGTTAGGGTTATGCTATGCGATGATACTTGGAGGACTTCAGTCTACTCCCTTCTTCATGCTGCAAGACGGAGGCTGCCAGAAGCGTAGTCTTCGAAAGGATTAGTTATCCCCCTCTTATTTTGGCACTCTGCAGTTCAGTCCACATATGATACCCTTACTCCATTTGATACCCATGCATATGTAGTGTAGCTCCTTGCTTGCGAGTACTTTGGATGAGTACTCACGGTTGCTTTCTCCCTCTTTTCCCCCTATCCCTTCTACCTGGTTGTCGCAACCAGATGTTGGAGCCCAGGAGCCAGACGCCACCTTCGACGACGACTCTTACTACACCGGAGGTGCCTACTACTACGTGCTGCCCGCTGACGACGACCAGGAGTAGTTAGGAGGATCCCAGGCAGGAGGCCTGCGCCTCTTTCGATCTGTATCCCAGTTTGTGCTAGCCTTCTTAAGGCAATCTTGTTTAACTTATGTCTATACTCAGATATTGTTGCTTCCGCTGACTTGTCTATGATCGAGCTCTTGTATTCGAGCCCTCGAGGCCCCTGGCTTGTAATATGATGCTTGTATGACTTATTTTATTTGTAGAGTTGTGTTGTGATATCTTCCCGTGAGTCCCTGATCTTGATCGTACACGTTTGCGTGTATGATTAGTGTACGATTAAATCGGGGGCGTCACAAGAACAACGAAGCAAATGTCTGATAGTCTAGTTTCAAAACCATTCATATCTTCACGACATTTGTCAACCACTATTCTTGTTTCAGAAACAACATCCATTAGTGATTGGACTTGTGTCTAGATCACAGATATATCACTCTGTCTAGCCGTAAGATTTAGTTCAGTAGGTGTCGTGCTTCATGTTGCTGTTTCTTCAAAAGAAAGTTGCGATCCAAGTGAGCTAGTGGGCGAGAAAAGCTTATTTTCCAGCTTGCTTGTCGAGTTTTCTGTGTTGGCAGAGGTTCTGAGCCTGAGGAAAGAATAATTACATCAACGTCATCTGCATGGCTGGCTTCTGCGTCATCTTGATAACAATCATTGTCAATGAGATGTACAAAAATGAGCCAAGAGAGTCAAGTTCTACCTCTGACTCATCGTTATCATCAATATTTAACCCGGCGGGTTCAACGGTTTTCTTCTTGGTAGGCTTCTTGGTGGCCATGGTTTTTGTACGAGCCGGTTTGGCCGGCTTATCTTGTGGTTTCTTCTTCCAAAATGGTGAAATGGCCTGTGGAGGTTAAAAAGATCATAAGTAAGCATAACTATTGCAAAAGTGGTTGAGTGGAAGATGTGCAACACTTACGGCTGGCGGCTTGTTAAAGGTACATAAAGGAATAAGTCCAGTTTTGCTGCATTCCTTTGAAGGCTCGTTCAGTAGTTTCTTGGTGGCTTCAGTAATTTCTGCATCAGACAGTTGAATATCGCAGTGGCGCTGAGGATCTTTCAAATCGCCAGTGTATTCACACATTAAGCTAGAACTACAGCTTAATGGCAAGATGCTCCATGACACCGAGCAGCAAACAAGATCAACGCCAGTTAGGCTATTAGCAATGAGGGCTCTAAGTCTTGAAAAAGTTGATGCATATTTGGCCCGCTCCTTCGCATTGATCCATGGGGAAGCGGATGTGTGTTGCTAAGCTGGTGGTTGGGGTAACCCGGCAGAGGATTCTCATCTGATGGAGAAGTGTCTTGACAGCGGAACCAAGTCTGGTTCCAATCTTTGGGATGGCTCAGCGGCTTGGCATAGGGAAAGTTGACTTCTTTCCTCTTCTGAATTGAAATCCCACCAAGCTCCAAGCTAGGACCGTCAGTAACTCTGTTTGATGGTTTAAGTAGTAAAATTCTCTGAACAATTCAACTATGGGCTTCATAGAAAACTTGGAATTGTAAATGTTGGACACAGAGTTGGGTCCAATATCTTGAGGGTGAAGTTGGAAGGAATGAAGCACGTCGCGAAAAAACTTTGAACCGGGCGGGCTGAACCCCGGCTCAGGTGGTCAGTGAAGACAGTTACTTCTCCGTCCTTAGATGTAGGAGGGTTTTCTTCACCAGGGACCCTCCAGTCGATGTATTTTTTTCTTGGCTAGGGCGCCAGTAGCAACAAAATTGTTTAGGTCTTCTTCAATGACCTGGGATGGGACCCAGTTGCAAGAGGTATATTTCTTGGCCATTTTTTTGTATGATCTTAAAGGACGATTAGGCTGATTTAAGATTATATGGTTAAGTCGGCTGGTTATCCAGAAAGAAAATAATACTGAAGCATGCCTAGATGTTAAACTGGAGGATGGCATTGAAGTTATAAAGACGAACTATTGGCGGCTTAAGAGGGGACTAATGGTACCTAGCGGGTTACGGTTTATGAGTTAAGCCACCCACGCAATTATCTGTTTACAGATCTGAGGATGGCAAAAATTGCTAAGTGTTGAAGGAAAAACAGATTTCACAGATTGATGCTATGATTTTGTATCTACGGTGCTTCAGATAATAGAAAAATATTTAGACCGAAATTGGCAGTGCTTGAGCAGTTCATATATCCAGATTGGATTTCTTACACGAAGGAGATGCCCTAATAGCAAAAAAGAGTACTACAGCTACCGCCGCGCAGGAGAAGTACCAAGTTGAATCAAAAATCATAAGATACAGGGAAGGGCAGAGATGAACTACGACGAACTCGTACAAACCCTAATGAGATCTGTGGGAAAGGGAAAGAGGAGAACTTACCAGAGCTCTTGAATAGCAAAGGTGCGCATATGAACTCTGACCGATTCAGGTTGATGCAGCGGCTATTGTCAAAGTAGGGGCAAAGGTCGACGACAGCGGAGCTCGGGCACTGAGGCGACGCGAGGAAGAAGAAAGAGATGAAGAGGCAAGGGGGAAAGGGAAAGGGACCCCTGGCCCTATTTATAAGGTCAAAAGGATAAGTGGCATGCGCGGGAATCGAGGAGGCCAAAAAATGGATATGCGACAGCATAGACACCTCGATTTTCGGGAGTTAATTAAAAGAGAATCTATATTAAAGATTTAGGCCTTGCATAATATTAATGATAGGTGATGTCACAACAGGTTATCGCAATCTTATGAGATGACGTCATGGCGGGTTATAAGATCTTGCAAGAGAAAATGAAGAAGGATTTTTTTCTAAGTGCTGAGATACTAACATGAACAAGTTCACATCAATCTAGGGCCTAATGTTAGGGATATAACTATTGGGTATGACCCGCCCAGGATGGGCCGGGTCATACCACTGGCGGTTCATAATAATAAAAGCCCATGAAGATATTGAACATGGTGGTTCACGAAGCAGGCTTACTGAAGGCCCAAAATCCAAGGGCGACTTAAGACGCGGAGGTTTAAACTGCCATATATGTATGACTTGTAGTATAAGGCATGTGTAATTAGTCACCGAGCCGGACACCTCATGTATGAGCCTGCCGGGACTCTGTGAGCCGCAAGGCGTCAACCTGTCTATATAAAGGGATGACCCGGTGGCGGTTCAGGGTAAGAAACAAGAGATCGAGAACTAGGTCAAGTGTATTCGCTCCCTAGTAATCGAGACCAAAGCAATACCACCTCAAACTAGACTAGGCTTCTACCATCACCGCAAGGGGCCGAACCAGTATAAACTCCTGTGTCCTTTGTCCCGATTAACCCCTTTAAGCTAACCTAGTTGCGATGGCTCCACGACTAAGTCCTTCCGCTAGGACATCTGCCGTGACAATTCCATGACAGGTAGGATACAAGGGATCAATAGGAGGCACACAAGGGCTAGTAATATAGTTGTTCAAATTATATTCATTGAAAATCTCAAGCATCTCACTTTTCCAAGCACTATAGAACTCTCCATTAAGCATAGGCACTCTATGTCTAATACTCTCAATCGTAGACTCATCCATCTTCCTCCAATGGTGATTAAACCAAAGCAATGGAGACCAATGCTTTGATACCAATTGAAATGATCGAGAAGAGGTGTCTAGAGGGGGGGTGATTAGACACTCAACAAGAAAAAGTAGTAGTTTTTAAGTTCTTCAAGTTGAGATGGAGTTTTAGCACAAGTTTAAGCATTCACAATACATTTCAAGCAAGCATGGCAAGAGTATGAGCAGCGGAAAGAGTAAAGCATGCTAATTGCAAAAGGTAGAGGGATGGGATTGGAGTGTGCAAATGCAATGAAGACACGGAGATTTTTGGTGTGGTTCAGATAGGTGGTGCTATCGTACATCCACGTTGACGGAGACTTCAAGCCATGAAGGGTAACGGCTGCGCGAGTCCATGGAGGGCTCCACCCATGAAGGGTCCATGAAGAATCAACCTTGTCTATCCCACCATGGCCATCGCCCATGAAGGACTTGCCTCACTCGGGTAGATCTTCACGAAGTAGGCGATCTCCTTGGCCTTACAAACTCCTTGGTTTAACTCCACAATCTTGTCGGAGGCTCCCAAGTGACACCAAACCAATCTAGGAGACACCACTCTCCAAAAGGTGATAGATGGTGTGATGATGATGAACTCCTTGCTCTTGTGCTTCAAATGATAGTTTCCCTAGCACTCAACTCTCTCTCAGAGATTTGGCTATGGTGGAAAGATGATTTGAGTGGAAAATAACTTGGGGAAGGCTAGATATCAAGATTCTTGTGATTGGATTGGAATGTCTTGGTCTGAACACATGAGTAGGTGGTTCTCTCTCAGAAAATGAGTAGTAGAAGTGTAGGCACGTTCTGATGGCTCTCTCTTGAATGGAGACGGAGTGGAGGGGTATATATAGCCTCCACACAAAATCCAACTGTTACACACATTTGACCCGACTCGGTTAGACTGAATAGAAGAACTCGCTGAGACCGATTCAGTTCAAAATGTGAATGTTAGGAATATTGATTGGACCTACATGGTCAACTCGGTGAGACCGATGTGCTAGGGTTAGGGCAAAACCTCGTCTCGATGAGACCGATTGCATGAACTCGATGAGACCGATTTCAACAATGAGCAAACAGAGAGTTGGTCAAGCAAACTCGGTGGGACCGATTGCACATTTTGGTGAGACCGAAATAATTACGACAGGCAACATAGAGTTTGCAAGGCCATCTTGGTGAGACCAAATTGTCTAGGGTTTCTGGCAGTGGCTAGGTCGAATGAACTCGGTGGCGCCGAATAGATCAAATTGGTGGGGCCGAATTTGACTTTAGGTTTTGGAGAAATGTGGAAGTGAGAAAGTGGCTAAGGATTTTGGAGAAATATCAATAAGCACTTTGAGCAAGTAGACCATTAAACAACTCCTCATCCCCTTTTAATAGTATTGGCTTTCCTATGGAATAAATGTCATCTTGGATCACTAAAATGAAAATGAAGAGTCTTGAGCCTTTGCCAATCTTTATCCTTAGCATTTTGAAGGGGTTCCACATCTTCTTGTCCCTGCCACGCCATTTTTGAACTCATCTAAAATATACTAGATAAAAGTATTAGTCCAAGAAGAGATATGTTGACATTAATTACCAAAATCACCCAGGGAGAACTTGTGCTTTCAGCCTGCCTGGATGCCCCTTCTGTCGCTGGGAGAGGACACCACAAGATCGAACCCATCACAAAGCACTTCTTCCCATGGCAAGAAAAATCGATCTAGTCGGCCTAACTAAACCAAAGATTCAAAGAAGAAATATGAGGCTAAAAATAATCATGCATATAAGAGATCAAAGAAGACTCAAACAGTATTCATGGATATAGATCTGATCATAAACTCAAAGTTCTTCGGATCCCAACAAACACATAGCAAAAAGAGTTACATCAAATAGATCTCCAAGATACCATTGTATTGAGAATCAAAAAGAGAGAAGAAGCCATCTAGCTACTGCCTACGGACACTTAGGTACATGGTGGACTACTCACGCATCATCTGAGAGACACGAATGAGGATGATGAACCCCTCCGTGATGGTGTTAGACTGGATCTCGTGGTTCTGGAACTTGCGGCGGCTGGAATTGTGTTTTGTCGACTCCCCTAGGGTTTCTGGAATATTTCGGAATTTATAGGGCGAAGAGGCGGTGCAGGAGACCTCGGCGACACCTACAACCCACCTGGGTGCGCCTGGGCCTCCTGGTGCGCCCAGGTGTCCTGTGGTCCCCACGGGGATCCCATCTGGTGCTTTCTTGTCCCCCAAGGTGTCTTCTGGTCCAAAAAATATCTCCAAAAAGTTTAGTTTCGTTTGGACTCCATTTGGTACTAATATTCTGCAAAGTAAAAAATAAGCAAAAACAGCAACTGGCACTGGGCACTATGTCAATAGGTTAGTCCCAATGATATGAAGTTGCTAGAAAATGATTGTAAAACATCCAAGAATGGTAATATAACAACATGGAACAATAAAAAAATTATAGATACGTTGGAGACGTATCATTCTCTGATTTTATTTTTTTTCTCTTTTTTTGTTGGGCTCGTTTTGGCCTCTTTTTGTTAGTTTTTTTTCGTTCGGAGTCTCATGCTGACTTGTGGGGGGATCATAGTCTGCATCATCCTTTCCTCACTTGGGACAATGCTCTAATAAGCTCTAATAATGAATATGATGATCATCACACTTCTATTTACTTACAACTCAAAAAATCACAACTCAATACTACAACAAAATATGACTCTATATGAAAGCCTCTAGCGGTGTACCAGGATGTGCAATGATCTAGTGTAGCATGTATAAAAACGTTGTGAATGGTGGCTAAGCCACAAATACTATGTCAGCTATATGATCATGCAAAGCAATATGACAATGATGATGTGTGTCATAAAAACGGAATAGTGGAAGTTGCATGGCAGTATATCTCGGAATGGATATCGAAATGCAATAATAGGTAGGTATGGTGGTTGTTTTGAGGAAGACATAAGGATGCTTATGTGTGATAGAGTGTATCATATCACGGGGTTTGGATGCACCGGCGAAGTTTCCACCACATCTCAAAGTGAGAAAGCGCAATGCATGGTACCGAACAGGCTAGCAAATTGCAGAAAGGTTATAGTGCGTAGAATCCAGGGACTCACAATAGTCATAAAGAAATCACATACTTATTGCAAAATTTTATTAGCCCTCAAAGAAAAGTACAACTATGCATGCCCCTTGGGGGTAGATTGATAAAAAGACCATCGCTCGTCCCCGACCGCCACTCATAAGGAAGACAATCAATAATAAACCATGCTCCAACATCATAGAATAACGAGAGACTATACATGCATGATTTAGGAAGACAAACCTTAACGCCAATATTTGTCGGGGTTCTGGGAACGGGGGTCCCTAGACTTGCCTGCCTGCGGCCTGCGGCGTGCCTCAGGTGGGGGCCTAGTGCGGCCCATCTTCATCAGCCCAAGCTCAAGACCCTCGCGAGGAGCCAAGCCTTGCGGGGCGGACGACAGGAAGCTTCCTCAAGAGCAGCCTCATCAGGAAGGCTCGCAAGGAGGTGGAGAGATCAATGCAAGGGTACCTCGCGATCCATGACGATCAAGGCCAGGCGGGCACCAGGCGGGCGCTGGTCTACGCAGGGTCCTTGTTTCCCCTTTGGTGCAAAGGGGCAAGCACAGGCAAGGTATCAGGCAAAGGTTACCATTCCAGTGCAACGAGACCAAGACCAGCCGGACGACCGGACGGAGGTCACCGTGGAGCCCAAGACAGCGTCATCACCAGTGCTTTTGGCAGCCAAAGACCACCTTTGGTCAGGATAACTTGTACTAGATGTTCCCCTTCGAAATGGCCAATTGTTGGTGCCCTTCCCGCTCAATTATTTGGGGAGAGGCCCAGGGCCTCTATAAATAGAGCTAGCCTCCATGAAGGAAAAGAGGGGGGAGAAAACCCAGTAGAGACTAAGTAGAACACACCGCACCAGCTCAAGAACACCCCTCGCGAGGCTGCTCTTCCCTTGTACTGTCCATCATCAGGCCCAGAGGCAATCCACCGCACCACACACTGGAGTTGGGTATTACACCACAACAGTGGCCCGAACCAGTATAAACCTCGTGTCTCTTGTGTTGTTCATCATTTTCATCTTAGTTCGCACGAGAGGATCGGGCATAGATCGGTAGGGAGAGATCTCCGCGCACACCCCAGTGTTCGAACCTCAAGGGTCTGCCGGAACCCGAAATCCGACAATATTGTTACTAAACCACAATTACTCACTAGCACAACCCACATATTACCACCTTTGTATTGCAAAACTATTGCAAGGAATCAAACTTATCATATTCAGTGATCTACATGAAAGTTTTTATTATATCCCTCTTGAATACCTATCATATTAGGATCAAATTCATAACCCGTACTAATTGCCATTACTATTATCAACCCTAAATAAGATATAAGTGAAGCATTAGAGTGCAACTATTTATTTAAAATAAAACCACTGCCGTGGTCTAAAGAATATAAATGAAGCACTAGAGCAACTGACTAGATCAAAAGATATAAGTGAAGCACATAGAGTATTCTAACAAATCACGAATAATGCGTGTCCCTCTTGAAAAGGTGTGTCCAACAAAGATGATTGTGACAAACTAAAAACAAAACAAAGAAAAGACTCATATAATACACGACACTCCAAGCAAAACTCATATCATGTGATGAATAAAAATATAGCTCCAAGTAAAATTACCGATAGTTGGTAGAAGAAAGAGGGGATGCCTACTGGGGGATCCCCAAGCTTAGATGCTTGGGAGTCATCCTTGAATATTACCTTGGTCTACCTCGGGCATCCCCAAGCTTAGGCTCTTGCCACTCCTTATTCCTTCATCCATCGTGATCTCACTCAAAACTAGAAAACTTCGGCACACAAAACTCAACAAAAACCTTCATGAGATCCGTTAGTATAACAAAGCAAATCACTACTTTAGGTACTGTTGTAAACCCATTCATTTTTATTATTGCATTATACCTATTGTATTCCAACTTCACCATGGCTTATACCCCCCGCCCCCGATACAATCCATAGATCCATTAAAACAAGCAAACAACGCAACGAAAACACAATCTGTCAAAAATAGAATAGTCTGTGGTAATTCGAACAATGACCATACTTATGTAACTACAAACAATCTGAAAAATTAGGTAAAAGTGGGCAATTTGTATATCAATCATGTTAAAAAAATTCAGAATTTTATCACGCTCCAATAAATCTCAACAAGGCTGCTACTGGATGTGCACAGAATCAAAGCAACTATCATCCAAATCATCCCAAAGGTTTTACTTGGCACAAACACTAATTTAAAACACAAAAACACAACCATAACAGTAGGATAATTGTGTGCACACACAAAAATAGAAAAAGAACTAGAATATTTAAGATAACTATTGAGTTGCCTCCCAACTAGCGCTATTGTTTTACGGCCCTAGCTAGGCGTATTGCACAGTTTCAAGTGTTGTCATCCTTTAAATTAATTCCTTATGTGGCCCTCATAATAGATTCATATGGTGGCTTAATTCTCTTTCTAGGGAAGTGTTACATATCGTTCTTTAATGGAAATTGAAATTTTATATTCCCTTCTTTCATATAAATAACATCACCTATAGTTCGTAGAAAAGGCCTACCAAGTATTATAGGACGAGACGAACTGCGATCAATATCAGCACAATGAAATCAATGGGAAGAGAATTCCTATTTGCTATAATAAGAACAACATTTATTCTACCCAAATGTTTCTAAATAGTGGAATCAGCTAAGTGCAAATTAAGAGAACATTCATCCATATTGGTAAAACATAGCACATCACATAGAGATTCTTGTATTGTGGAGACACTAGCACCCAAATCACATAAAGCATTGCACTCATAATTTTTAATTTTAACTTTAATGGTAGGTTCTCACTCATCATATAATTTCCTACGTATTGAAACCTCCAATTCTAGCTTTTCTTCTAAAGCTCTCATCATCCCTTCTACAATATGTTTAGTAAAAGCCTTATTTTGTTCATAAGAATTGGGTGACTTTAGCATGGAATGCAACAAGGAAATACACTCAGTTAAAGAACAACTATCATAATTAAAATCCTTGAAATCCAAAAGAGTGGGCACGTCGCTATTTAAAGTTTATACCTCTCCAAACCCACTTTTATCAATTTTTCATTATGATTTTCATCCTCCGAACTATGGGGACGTCTTATAGCTTATTTAGTCCCCTTTTATCAATTTTAATATTACTAAACAAAGATTCAAGGGGTGTAACACTAATCATTTTAATATGTTCATCATTACTATGATAAAAACCAGGCGGAATCGCTTTTTCTAAGAATTCTCGCTTAGCCTTCAACCTAGTGGTTCCTTCTTTAATTTCATCCATGGAGACATAAAGAGCTTTAACTGATTCATTAATGTCAAGCTTTGGTCGCAAAAAAATTAGCTTTAATATTTTCCATATCATGAACAATTCTATACATGCTCCTGGACATATCATCAAGTTTACTAAAATTTTCTTCTATAGCAGTGTTGAGAACTTTTTGAGCATTCATAAATTCTTTGATATTACTTTCAAGATCAGAGGGCATCCTATTATTATAACTATAAGAATTACCATAGGAATTGCCATAATTATTAGAGGAATTTCCAGGAAACGGCCTAGGATTAAAATTACCTCCATAAGCATTAATATTGAAATTGTTTCGTGAGAGAAAATTCACATTTGTGGGATCATTATTTTGCTCAATCAAAGTAGACAATGGCGCATCATTAGGATCAATATGAGCACTTTTACTAGCAACCATTTTCATAAGTGCATCTACTTTATCACTCAAAGTACTAATTTTTTCAACATAATTCACTTGTGTAGTAGTAGGAGTTCTTTCAGTATGCCATTGTGAATAATTTGCCGTAATATTATCAAGAAATTTGGTACCTTCTCCCAATGTAATTTCCATAAAAGTACCACAGCGGCGCAATCTAAAATATTTCTAGAGACAAAATTCAATCCCGCATAAAATTTTTGTATGGTTATCCACAAACTTAAACCATGAGTAGGAAAATTTCTTATCATTAATTTCATCCTCTCCCAAAATTGGGAAACATGTTCATGCTCAAGTTGCTTAAAATTCATAATTTTATTTCTAATAGAAATAATTTTCGTGGGAGGAAAAATACTTGGCAATAAAAGCATCCTTACACTTATCCCAAGAATCAATACTATTTTGTGGCAAGGATGAAAACCAAGTTTTAGCATGATCTTATCGTGAGAACAGAAATAATTTTACTTTGACAATATCATTATCCATAACTTTTTTATTTTGCATACCACAGAATTCAACGAAAGTGTTAAGATCGATGTGGCATCTTCATTAGTACTACCAGAAAATTGTTCTTTCATAACAAGATTTAGCAAACAGCATTAGTATCACATGACTCCACACTAGTTGTGGGAGGAGCAATCGGAGTACAAATAAAATATTTATTATTAGTACTGAAACATCACACAATTTTGTATTTTCTTGAGAAATAGTGACTAGGAAAACAAGATAACAAGCAAGCAAAGAAGCAAACACGAAAAAGGAAAACAGAAAATATTTTTGTATTTTTGTGAAAATGTTTTAGAAGTGGGGGACATGAAAACGAGAGGCAAATGGCAAATAATTTAAATGCAAGGAGATGAAAGTTTAAGTGATTGTACTTGTAGATGTTGACAATGTCTCCTCGGCAATGGCGGCAAAAATTCTTCCTGCTACTTGTGAGGTGCGTTCGGATTTCCTCGAAGAGGAGAGGACGATGCAGTACAGGAGAGATAAGTATTTCCCTCATTTATGAACCAAGGTTATTGATACGTCTATTTGCATCATTCTTTTATATTCATATTTATTGCATTATGGGTTGTTATTACACATTATGGCACAATACTTATGCCTTTTATCTCTTATTTCACAAGGTTTACACAAAGAGGGAGAATGCCCGCAGCTGGAATTCTGGACTGGAAAAGGAGAAAATCTGAGAGACCTATTCTGCATAACTCCAAAAGTCCTGAAACTTCACAGAGAATTATTTTGGAATATATAAAAATATTGGGCGAAGTACCAGAGGGGACCCACCGGGCATTCACAAGGGTGGAGGGCGCGCCCCTACCTTGTGGGCCACCTGGCAGGCCCCCGGTGCCCATCTTATGCTATATGATGTGTTTTGACCTAGAAAAAAATCAAGAGGAAGCTTTCGGGATGAAGCACCGCCATCTCGAGGCGGAACTTGGGCAGAACCAATCTAGGGCTCCGACAGAGCTGTTCTGCCGGGGAAACTTCCCTCCTGGAGGGGGAAATCGAAGCCATCGTCGTCACCAATGATCCTCTCATCGAGAGGGGGTCAATCTCCATCAACATCTTCACCAGCACCATCTCCTCTCAAACCCTAGTTCATCTCTTGTATCTGATTTTTGTCTCAAAATCTCATATTGGTACATGTGGGTTGCTAGTAGTGTTGATTACTCATTGTAGTTGATGCTAGTTGGTTTATTCGGTGGAAGATCATATGTTCAGATCCTTAACGCTATTCAATACCCCTCTGATTATGAACATGAATATGCTTTATGAGTAGTTATGTTTGTTCCTCGGGACATGGGAGAAGTCTTGTTATAAGTAATCATGTGAATTTGGTATTCGTTTGATATTTTGATGAGATGTATGTTGTCTCTCCTCTAGTGGTGTTATGTGAACGTCGACTACATGACACTTCACCATAATTTGGGCCTAGGGGAAGGCATTGGGAAGTAATAAGTAGATTGTAGTGACCCGACCTCAAACGGCCAAGCCTCTGTGTATCTGTGCCATCCCTGGATCGGTATGCTGGCACACACGGTACATCAATGTATATATCAAAGTGCAATCACATGTATAAATAACGTAAAACTGACATATACCTCATAAGTCTCAGTGGAAACAATCGAATGGGTGTGGAGTCCCATCAACGCCAACGGCAAGTTGAGTGTAGACCGTAACCCTACAACGTAACTCTTACTCGTCGTAGAAAATTCCTGCAACATAAGACGTTGCAGCCCTGTAGGTCAGTACATTGAATGTACTGGCAAGTCACATCATAAGAATAATGAACCTATTTGTACATGCAATTTGGCTGGTGGAAAGCTCTAAGTTTAGTTTTTGCATAAAGCTAGTTTTTCCCTAGAATAAAAGATATCATTCTACCACTACTGTATAGCATAGGATGAGTTGGTAAACCCAACTCTATCCATTCCCAAAGTTTCATTTAAACCCAACTGCTTAAATTAAGAGTGATGAGATCTCCCAGCATTTCCACTACTAGATGCTCAAGTTGTCCGTAACCGGGTACACGGCTAATCGATTAGGTTTTAACACTCTGCAGAGGTTTGCGCACTTTTCCCCACAAGACTCGATCGCCTCCCTTGAAGTTCTTGCACTACCTGGCATTTGAGAACAGGATGACCGAGACATAGTCTTTCGAAAATGTTCCCCCTTAACCCACGGATAGGCCGGTACACCTACATCATTCTACATCTGCTAGCCCATCCCCGAAGGGGTCACACTAACTACTCAACTAAGCCAGAGCCCATATTGGCTTGTGGCTGCACACGTAAGCTTCTAGACATGAGAATACGATTGATCTCTTTGAGCCTGGGCAGACGGACCACTAGTGGTGCACCACCATGGATTTCCCATGCATGCTCCCACTGTACTTCGCCACCATTCAAACCAAACCTCCGCCCAGGTAGTTCATTTACAAGTCTTGGTCCTGATTACTACTTTGTCACTCATGTCTCACCATGAACACTTCCCAATTCCACGTTTACATTTGCGAAGCAGAAATAAACTTACACGGTGGTGACAAGGTTGTATAGATCAGACCTACCTCAAATGAACTACTAGGTAACGGCATAGCCATCTGGCAACAATAAATCCTACCATGCAATCCTACCACAAAAGGATTAAGTGCATAATATAAAATATAGGTGATTGGAAGAATGGTCAAATGTGAACTTGCCTGGTAACAGTTGATGAAGATTATATCACTCTTAGAAATTTACTCAATAGAACTATTCGTCACTCTCCGATGAAAATCTATAAAGTCAAACATTGCATTCACATAAGCAATCATTTCAGAGAACCAAATAACATGCAACATGAAAAGACTCGAAAAATCCAAAGGAACACACAGCAGACTTAACTATCGAAAGTAAGTACTAAGTGCAAAACAACATAGGGCATGGGTGCCAAAAATTGTGACGTGGACCACAGTGCCTACTAGGCATACGAGTAAAACTACTATGGACAGATCCTAATGTGTGAAAAAAATATCGTGAGATAGGTCCAAGTGATAGGGTTTGGCAATGGTGACATGGTGCAAAAAGAATCACATCAATCGGAGCTACGGTTTAGGAGATATGGTCAATTGAAGTTTGAATTCAAATCTGAATAAAGTTCAAATTTGAATTTGGCCAAAAACTTTTCAAAGTTTGTTTTCTGGATAAAGCTATTTGAGACGAACATTTTGCCGCTGGTTTCGTCGAATTTGGAGTTATAGTTAAAAAGATACAACCATTTGAAGTTTAGGGGCTAAACTGAAATTTACAGGGACTTGACTGTGAAAATTTTATTCGCGACCAGGTCCCTAGCCACGTGGCGGCTTCCTACTGGCCGAGCAGCATTCGCTGCGGAAACTATTTGGCGAACGGCCGCTACCTAAGCAAAACAGCTACCGCGGCAAAAAAATGAAAACCGGAGACCGGGTTTTTTTTAACTAAACTGCACGGTTTATTTAAAACCGTGGTTAACAGAACTAAAACAAAACCGAGCTAATACAAAAAAACTAATCGAACGGGAAGAAGCGGGCGGCTTACAGCGAGCGAGGACGGTGAACAGGGGCGGCGGCGCTGGCGTCAGGCGGCGGACGGGCGGTGGCGGCGGTGCTCCTCGGCGGCGGGGGATTAGACGAACGGGACGGGCACGACGTGGGCAGTCCGGTGGTGGCGACGGCGCGCATCGGGGTGACCCGGACAGGCGGAGCGAAGTGCAGCGTCTCCGTGCTCCGGCGAGGACGCAGGTCGTGGGGACAGCGTCTCTGGCGAACCTAGGGGCAAAATGAGATGTCAACTAGGTGCGGAAGAACATGGGGAGTAGTTTGACGGAGTTTGAGGCCTCGGGGTGGCTTACGGTCATCGAGCTCCTCTGGTGAACCGAGCTTCGGCCGGCGAGATCCAACTGACGAAGGCGGTGCCTGTGATGTGCGAGAGGACGAGCGAATTGGCAGAACGGAGAGAGGGGGTCTTGGGGGTTTTATAGGCGCGGTCAAGAGCTCGGGGAGCGAGGGATAAGCTGTATCCCTAGAGCTTCGGCCGGCAGGTTCGGGCGTGCGTGTGCTCATCCAGCAGGGTCTGCGGGAGGTTAGGGACGATGGGTGGGCCCCATGCGTCAGCGACAGCAGCAGGTAGCGAGCGAAGGGAGGAGCTGGCGGCTCGTGCTTGCGGCCCTAGGGTGCTTGCCGCTGGCTGCCCTAGCGCTACAGCTGGGCCTTGGCCTAGCTGGCCTGTGGCTGGGCCGGTCAGTGCGCCCCTGGGCTGAAGTGGCCTCGGTCCGGTAGTGCGATGTGCGTGCGTGTTTTTTTTGTTACAGAAAACGTGGTGAGGTCAAAAACAACTCCAACGAATTCATAAAAATTCCATAGTAATTCCTAAAATCACTATTGATAATATATAGAATAATGAACATTAATCCCAGCACATATAATTTTGAATTTTTTTATCTAATGCAGTAAATGCACTTTTTGCAAAGAAAATAAATACCAAATAAACTCCAAAAAATAATAATATTATATTGAATTCTCCAGCTCCTTTTTGTTTGAGGAAGTCATTCTATCCTCTCTCCTTTATTTCTCTTGAGTGGAAAATAATATTTGAATATCCCAGAAAACTCCAAAATGCAATAAATCATGAGATGCAAATGATTTCAATATTGTTAAAATAACTTCTATTGGTTTCATAATCCATTTCCATATTTTCTTTCTGATATTTGAAGGAGTCCTATTTCCTTCTCTCTTTATTTTATTTGAATGAATGGAAATGTTTTTTGAAACTCAAAATGAAAAATTTCCAAAAGTGAACCAAATGAAATTCAAAAGTGCTCCTCATCACTTCCCACTCTATTTCATATATTTTAAAGAATTCCTATTATCTTCTCTCATGAAAATCCTTGAGTGGCATAAAGTCTCTAAGTTGGACTATTGTTCAAATGGAATTCAAATCTACTTCCAAACCCCTTTTTTCATTTCTTTAAATGGAAGAAGTCATACTATCTCCACTCTAGGGTTTTGTGATGAAATGAATTTGAATTCATGGAGATCAAAATTCAAAATGAAAAGTTTTGGGAAAGTCCTTTTATTCCCTCTCATTCAACTTTCAAAAAAGTTTCTATTTCCACTCAATTTCACACAATCAACCACACAACAATCACAATTATTTATTTAATATAACATTCCAAAATTTAGAATTTTGGGATGTTACATAGATGATGGGTTGCTAGAGTGACAGAAGCTTAAACCCTAATTTTTGTGTTGCTTCGTAAGGGGCTGATTTGGATCCAGATGTTTCATGCTATGGTTAGATTTATCTTAATTATTCTTTTGTAGTTGTGGATGCTTGCGAGAGGGGTTAATCATAAGTGGGAGGCTTGTCCAAGTAAGAACAGCACCCAAGCACCGGTCCACCCACATATCAAATTATCAAAGTAACGAACGCGAATCATATGACCATGATGAAAACTAACTTGACAGTAATTCCCATGTGTCCTCAGGAGTGCTTTGCATTATATAAGAGTTCGTCTAGGCTTGTGCTTTGCTACAAAAAGTATTGGTCCACCTTGATGCACCTTAGTTACTTCTGTTACTTGCTTCCCGTTATGAATTATCTTATCACACAACTATCTGTTGCCGATAATTTCTGTGCTTGCAGTGAATACCTTGCTGAAAAATGCTTGTCATTTCCTTCTGCTCCACGTTGGGTTCGATAGTCTTACTTATCGAAAGGACTACCATAGATCCCCGATACTTGTGGGTCATCAAGACTCTTTTCTAGCGCCGTTGCCGAGGAGTGAAGCGCCTTTGGTAAGTGGAATTTGGTAAGGAAACATTTATATATATAGTGTGCTGAAATTTACTGTCACTTGTCACTATGAACAATAATCCTTTGAGGGGCTTGTTCGGGGTATCTTTACCTCGATCGGTAGAGCAAAGAGTTGCTCCTCAACCTACTGAAAATATTTATTATGAAATTCCTTTAGGTATGATAGAGAAACTGCTAGCTAATCCTTATGCAGGAGATGGAACGCTACATTCTGATATGCATCTAATCTACGTGGATGAAGTCTGTGGATTATTTAAGCTTGCAGGTTTGCCCGAGTGTGACGCCCCTGATTCAATCATTGAAGTCTGTGGATTATTTAAGCTTGCAGGTTTGCCCGAGTGTGACGCCCCTGATTCAATCATACGCTAATCATAGATGCAAACGTGTACGCTCAAGATCAGGGACTCACGGGAAGATATCACAACACAACTCTAAAAATAAAATAAGTCATACAAGCATCATAATACAAGCCAAGGGCCTCGAGGGTTCGAATACAAGTGCTCAATCATAGACGAGTCAATGGAAGCAACAATATCTGAGTACAGACATAAGTTAAACAATTTTCCATAAGGTGGCTAGCACAAACTAGGATACAGATCGAAAGAGGCGCATGCCTCCTACCTGGGATCCTCCTAAACTAGTCTTGGTCGTCGTCAGCCGCTTGCACGTAGTAGTAGGCACCTCCAGTGTTGTAGGAGTCGTCGTCGACGATGGCGTCTAGCTCCTGGGCTCCAACATCTGGTCACAACAACCAGGTATAGAAAGGGGGAAAAGGGGGACCAAAGCAACCGTGAGTACTCATCCAAAGTACTCGCAATCAAGGAGCTACACTACATATGCATTGGTATCAAATGAAAGGGGTAGTAAATGTGGACTGAACTGCAGAATGTCACAATAAGAGGGGGATAGCTAGTCCTATCGATGACTATGCTTTTGGCAGTCTTTATCTTGAAGCAGTAGAAGAGAGCAGATGGTAAGTTAACCAAGTATCATCACATAGCATAATCCTACCCGGCGATCCTCTCCTCATCGCCCTATTAGAGAGCGATCACCGGGTTGTATCTGGCACTTGAAAGGGTGTGTTTTATTAGGTATCCAGTTCTAGTTGTCATAAGGTCAAGGTACAACTCCGGGTCATCCTTTTACCGAGGGACACGGCTATTCGAATAGATAAACTTCCCTGCAGGGGTGCACCACATAACGCAACACGCTCGATCCCCTTTGGTCGGACATACTTTCCTGAGTCATGCCCGGCCTCGAAAGATCAACACGTCGTAGCCCCACCTAGGCACAATAGAGAGGTTAGCACGCTAGTCTAAATCCTAAGCGCGCAGGGGTCTGGGCCCATCGCCCATTGCACACCTACATGTTGCGAACGTGGACGGAAGCATACCTAGCCTCCCTAATACAAGAGCAGGCGTTCCAATCCAATCCGGCGCGTGCCGCTCAATCACTGACGTTAAGAAGGCTTCGGCTGACACCACGACGTCGAGTGTCCATAAATGTTCATGCGTAGTTGGTTAGTGCGTATAGGCCAGTGGCCAGACTCAGATCAAATACCAAGATCTCATTAAGCGTGTTAATTGAAGTATCCACGGACGCCGACCAGGGCCAGGCCCACCTCTCTCCTAAGTGGTCTCAACCTGCCCAATCGCTCAGCCATAAAGATCCACTCAGAGGGCCGTCGGGAAAACGCCCTTTTGGTCCCAATCTGTGAATCACTCGCGGGTACTCTACGAGCCGACCGACTTTAGTCACGACATGCATCATATATTAGATATATACGTATATACCCATGATCACCTCTTGAGTGATCATGGCCCGATAGTATAGCATGGCAGACGGGCAAGAATGTAGGGCCACTCAGGGGCTGAATCAGGACTGGGGAAGCTGGGGCGGTAGCCCCAGGTGTGGCCCATCAAGTAGGTTATATATCTAGCAAAAATTTCCCGTGTTAATAGAGTTGTAGAGGCCCAGCCCTAGGCAAGCAAACCCAACAGCCCCAGGTTCAACCCATAAACAATCCAAGCATCCAATTTCAACAGAGTTCTCCATCCCAAGAAGCCCAGTTGACACGGTCTCTCCAAACAATCGCTAGCCCCCTTGCCCAAATCGCTCCAAGCTAGGATGCACGATCTCGTCTTGCCAGATTGATCCATAGAAAAACTGCGCCACCGACTCTCTTGTACTGCTCGACTCCACCTAAGCGCTGACGCACACCCGGTGGCCGACTCTTCGAACTCAGATCTTTCGCATCGCATCATTGGAGAAGCCCCATCAATGTGTCTGGTGCTCCATCAACCAATCTCATGATTTTCACAAGCGGTTGGAGAGGTAATTTTAAGTTTATTATATCATCTAGTAATATTTTTTCCTTGTTTTTTTATCAGCATAAATCAAAGAATTGAGGATATTAAATAGATCAAATATGAAGAGGACCTGGACAATTAAGATTATACAGTGCTAACAAAAAAATAAGGAAGAATTGAGGATATTAAATAGATCAATTATGAAGAGGACCTGGACAATTAAGATTATACGGTGCTATGAAAAAAAGGAAACACATGGGGCTTCTACCTCGTGCACTTTGTGATAATGGTTTAATAAGTTTTTTTACACAATTTCATATGAGCAATTGACTTGGTATTTATCTAATTCTTGAGTAAATACTCAATTTAATGTTCACATCTCATGGCCCTTCTACTATTCTTGGTGAAGAAATGATGGCCTCAAATGAAGCCAGTCTTCACTAATTTAGTACCAACGTTCACGATGAAGCACATGTTTATTGAATTTGCTCTCATGGTAATAATGAAGACATATTTATTTTTCCTTGAGGTGAATTAGAATTTGTGGTGTACTGCTAACATGCATTGGTAGGTGTGATAATTTACTGTATTTACGTATTTTTTAGGTGATGGCATTTGACGTTATTTATAGTTGTTTAGTTTTAGCCCTAGGCGTCGAGAAATCCGGGCTCTGCCTCTAGGGCCACTCTGGAATACTAGCATCCTATACTAAGCATTTAGGATTGCATGTAAAGGAAACAATAGTAGTAGCAACGAGAGGCTATGCATCAGGATAGGATTAACGGAAAGCAGAAACATGCTATACTACTTTTAATGCAAGCAGTAGAGAGGAGAATAGGCGATATCTGGTGATCAAGGGGGGCTTGCTTGGTTGCTCTGGCAAGAAGGAGGAGTCGTCAACAATGTAGTCGATCGAGGCACCAGCAGCAGCGTCAGTCTCGTAGTCTACCGGAGAGAAGAGGGGGGAGAAACAATGAATACAATGCAAACAGATGCATATCGATGCATGTCATGACAAGTAACGGTGCTAGGTGTGTCCTAATGCAGTAGGAGGTGATACGGCGAAGGGGGGAAACATTCGGGAAAGTATCCCCAGTGTTTTGTGTTTTCGGAAAGAGGAACCAGAGGGGGAATGTTGCATGTTCGCTATGCTAGGGATGTGTGGCGGACGAATGGGCTGCGTAACCAGATTTGTCTCGTTGTTCTGAGAAACCTTCATGTACAAAGTATTTTCATCCGAGTTACGGATTATTTGCTATGTTTTTCTAAAGTTTTAATCATTTTATGAATTTCTTTATCTATTTAATTCTAACATTATCCAAAATACTCTCTGCTCATGTCATCATGAGGCAATGTTGAGGTCATCAGTCAGCACTGCAATTGACTGGGTTAAATCTGACCTGTGGGTCCAGTAGGACCCACATGTCAGCCTCTATTAGTCTAACAGTAACTTAAAAAAAACTAACAGGCTAATTAGAGGTGTGGGCCCCTGGTGTCAGTGACTAACTAATTACTAATTAATTAACAGATTTATTTATTCTTAAAATGTTTTAAACAAATGGGGCCCACATGTCAGTCTCACTACGCAGCCTAGTCAGCAGTTGACCGGGTCAACCCAGTCAACTGGGCCACCGGGCCCACTATCCAGCAACCTAGGGGCGAGGCCCACTGGGCCACGTCGGCGTCGGCGCCGAGAGAGCTCCGGCGAGCCAAAACATGGCGGAGGGCTCCGACAAGCCTCGGGATTTCGCCATGGTGGCCCAAAACGGGTGTGGCTACTCGTGTTCGAAAGCTAATGGCGTCGCACGTTGCCTGGTGCTACGGGTTGGTCTCGGGGATGACCGGAATGACGCCGACGAGCGGCGGAGGCGGCAACACGTACGGGTTGATGATGGCGACGGCGAAACAGCGTGCTATGGAGCAAATGAAGAGGCTGGGAAGTTTCTATGCGGTGCAGCGAAGCTGCTGGGCGCACACCCGTGACCATTTGGTCACTGGAGGCATGCCGATGATGAGCGCAGGCGGCGGCACGTTCGGGCGCTCAATAAGCTAGGGGCTAGGGGCCATAGGGAAGCGCGTGTGCGGCTGTGTTGGGTTCCTGGAAGCGCGAGGAACATGGTGGCGGGCTCAGGCGAGCATGACGACGGCTGTGGCGACGGCCATGAGCTCATCCGCGGCGGACAAAGCACAGTCATGGCGGTGACTAGCTATGGGCAAACATGCGAGCTACCAGCGAGATGGGAGAGAGAGAGAAGCTCACCAAGTGGCTAAGGAAAGCCGGTGACAGATTAGGAGCACCAGAGGGTGGCCGGAGTTGAAGAAGATCAACGGCGGCCAAGGCGGAAGGGGCATCTCAATCCGCTCCCTGCAGTGGCTCATGTCTCGCTCCGATGGTTGTAGACGGCATAGAGGACGGAGGCGGAGTGAGCTAGCACGGTGGTGAGGCGAGGAGGTCGCGGTGGTCACGAGTTCTATGGCGACGAGATCATGGCGGCGCTCGGATGCGGTAGGGAACGAGGAAGCGGTGAGGTGGATCTGAGGGGATAGGGAGAGGCCGAGAGGGAGAGTGGGGGTGAGTGGGAGAGGGAACCGAGGAGGCGGGGGCGTGGTGGCCTTATCCCATCGGCGGGGACGGCGAGGTGGTGCGACAGGGATGCGCCCTATTCATGGTGCGGTTGGGGGAACGTTGCGCGGGGAAGGGGGCGACAAGGGGGAACGGGGGAGTGGGCTAGCCCGGATGGGCTGATTGGGCTGGCCGGCTGTTGGCTAGCTGGGCCATTTGGCCCAGGGGGTTGGGGGGGTTTATTTCTCTCTTTATTTCGGTTAGCTTTGTTTTTCTGTTTTTATTCTTTTCCCTTTTTCTATTTTACTTATTTTAGAGCATTCTAGCATTTTCTAAACATGTGTTTTCTTCACTATAATTACCTATGTAATATTTGGCACAGACCAAACATTTTTGTTTTAATGTTTGAAAAGTTTTGTTGTTTACCATATTTTTTATTTGATTTTTGAACCGGTTTTGAACTAATGAGAGATTATCAATAGTAACGGTGTCGGAATTAGGGTTCCGACAAAACCCTTGAGGATTGAACACTAGGGTGCGCACGAAGATCTCTCCCCCACTAGCTCAAGCCCTCACCACAATCTCAGGGCTTAGCGCGTCGAACCCGCAGAACAAGGGACACAAGATTTATACTATTTCGGGCCACCGATGTGGTGTAATACCCTACTCCAGTGTGGTGTGGTGGATTGCCTCTTGGGCTGAGGATGAACAGTTACAAGGGAAGAACAACCTCCTAAGGGGAGGTGCTCTTGTGCTTGGTGAGCTGATGCGGTAGAGGATCCTCTCCGTCTCTCGATGTGCCGATCCTTTCAGATCTGATCCCCTTCCTATGATGGTGGGTAGCCCTATATATAGAGGCCCAGGTCCTCTTCCCAAATATTAGGCGGGAAGGGATCCCACAACGGCCAGTTTGAAGGGGGACAACCAGTACAAGCTATCCCGACAAAAGATGGTCTTCGCCTGCCAAAGGCTCCAGAGATGACGCCGTCTTGGGCTCCATGGTGACCTCCCTCCTGCCATCCTGCTGGTCTTGGTCTTGTTGCACCGATATGGAAACCTTTGCTTGACACCTCGGGAATCCATGCCCGCGCTTGCCTCTTTAGCACCAAAGGGGAAACGAGGACACTGCGTGCTGGTGCCCGCCTAGCCTTGCTCGTCATGGCTTGCGTCCCAGGAACCTTGCGAGGCACCCCTTGCCTTGATGTCTCCGCCCCTCGTGAGCCAGCCTGGTGAGGCCGCCCCTGAGGAGGTCTTGCATCGTCCGCCTCGCAAGGTTTGACCCCTTGCGAGGGTCTTGAGTGTTTGCTGGTGGAGATTGGCCGTATAGGGCCGCTGGTGGAGCCACGCCGTGGGCCGTGGGCAGGCAAGACTGGGGACCCCCATTCCCAGGACGCCGACAGTAGCCCCCGAGCCCAAGGCGCGCTCGGACTTGGCTTCGAGGCGAAGCCAAGGGGCAAGTGTGGAGCACCGCAGGCCCCAACAGCCCGCGGCCTCGTTTGACGCGTGGAGGTCGATTTGACGTGGGCGTCTCTGCTTCCCCACGCAGCCTTTATATCCACCTGGCTAGGCGGTCACTGGGACTTACATAGTTATCCCCCCATTGCTAGTGACTGCTACCTCTTGAGCACTGCGTTGGTTTTCCCCGAGGAGGAAGGGATGATGCAGCAAAGTAACGTAAGTATTTCCCTCAGTTTTTGAGAACCAAGGTATCAATCCAGTAGGAGGCTACACACGAATCCCTCGTACCTGCACAAAACAAATAAATCCTCGCAACCAACGCGATAAGGGGTTGTCAATCCCTACACGGCCACTTACGAGAGTGAGATCTGATAGATATGATAAGATAATATTTTTGGTATTTTTATGATAAAGATGCAAAGGAATATAAAAGCAAAGTAAAAAAGCAAAGGAAATAACTAAGTATTGGTAGATTAATATGATGAAGATAGACCCGGGGCCATAGGTTTCACTAGTGGCTTCTCTCAAGAGCTTAGGTATTCTACGGTGGGTGAACGAATTACTGTTGAGCAGTTGACAGAATTGAGCATAGTTATGAGAATATCTTGGTATGATCATGTATATAGGCTTCACGTCTGAGACAAGTAGACCGACTCCTGCCTGCATCTACTACAATTACTCCACTCATCGACCGCTATCCAGCATGCATCTAGAGTATTAAGTTCATGAAAACAGAGTAATGCCTTAAGCAAGATGACATGATGTAGAGGGATAAACTCATGCAATATGATGAAAACCCCATCTTGTTATCCTTGATGGCAACAATACAATACGTGCCTTGCTGCCCCTACTGTCACTGGGAAAGGACACCGCAAGATTGAACCCAAAGCTAAGCACTTCTCGTAGTGCAAGAAAGATCAATCTAGTAGGCCAAACCAAACTGATAATTCGAGGAGACTTGCAAAGATAACCAATCATACATAAAAGAATTCAGAGAATATTCAAATATTGTTCATAGATAGACTTGATCATAAACCTACAATTCATCGGTCTCAACAAACACACCACAAAAAGAAGATTACATCGAATAGATCTCGACAAGAGAGGGGGAGAACATTGTATTGAGATCCAAAAAGAGAGAAGAAGCCATCTAGCTACTAACTATGGACCCGTAGGTCTGAGGTGAACTACTCACACTTCATCGGAGGGGCTATGGTGTTGATGTAGAAGCCCTCCGTGATCGATGCCCCCTCCGGCGGAGCTCCGGAATAGGCCCCAAGATGGGATCTCATGGATATAGAAAGTTGTGGCGGTGGAATTAGGGTTTTGGCTCCGTGTATGATCGTTTGGGGTATGTAGGTATATATAGGAGGAAGGAATACGTGGTGGAGCAACAGGGGGCCCACGAGGGTGGAGGGCGCGCCTGGGGGGGTAGGCGTGCCCCCTACCTCGTGGCCTCCTCTTTTGTTTCTTGATGTAGGGTGCAAGTCCTTTGGATCATCTTCGATGAGAAAAGCACATTCCCGAAGGTTCCATTCTGTTTGGACTCCGTTTGATATTCCTTTTCTTTGAAACCCTAAAATAGGCAAAAAAAACAGCAATTCTAGGCTAGGCCTGCGGTTAATAGGTTAGTCCCAAAAATAATATAAAAGTGGATAATAAAGCCCAATAATGTCCAAAACAGTAGATAATATAGCATGGAGCAATCAAAAATTATAGATACGTTGGAGACGTATCAGTGACGCGCCCCTCCAACTCTCCTGCCTTTCCGAAACAATAACCTCCTCTTCCAATTTGTCCCGAGCTTTGCCCTCCTCGTTGTCATGGTGCCCTGGCGAACGGAGAAGGAAAAGAAGAAGTCTCAGTCTTCAGCCGGGCCACCCCCGGCTGTTGGACCCGCCGTTGGCTGGTCACTGATGCTCAACCAGGAAGCCATGGACAAGGTCCGCCCCGCGCTCGCCGCTGACTTCAACGAATGGGGGAGGACGGTGGCCTAGCCCGCATCACGCGGCTCCGTCGACAGGACAGCCATCGAGGTTCCATTCCTCATCGACGCCCTATGGGATGGCATTGTTCCTCCTTTCTCTGCCTTCTTCAATGCCGTGCTCTCCCACTATCAGATCCATATGTTGCACCTGGATCCCCAATCAGTCTCCCTTCTTGCCATCTATCCTTTCGTCTACGAGGCCATGGTGGGCATTCCCCCTTCCGTGGCCCTACTGCGCCATTTCTTCTCGCTGCACCTGACTAGCCCTCAGTAGTGCTCGGGATGCTTGAGCTTCCAGGCCGTGGCTGTGACGGCTGGCTCGGGGATTGATTTTGAGCTTCCATCATCCTCAAGCGAGTTTCGGGCACGGTGGGTGTATGTGGACATCGGCATGCTCAGCCCCCTGCTCTCGCCCCCTTTGGCGCCCCCTTTGGCGCCCGTCGTTCCCAGCTCCGGCTGGGGCCATGAGAAGCTCGCGGACCCCCTCCTTGCCTTTGTCTGCCTCTAGTTGAAGAGGCTGAAAGATCTCGGCGTGACTGCGCCCATGGTGATGAAGGAGTTCATCCGACGCCGCGTCGCCCCACTCCAGCGCCTTTCTCGGCCACTGTGGGCCCTGTCTGGCGGCCAGGATCGCATGAGGCTTCAGGAGTCGAGGCTCCTGCTCGAGGCGCGAAGAACGGTGCTCGAGGTCCTGACGGGCGACCCCTCGCCAGCCGATATGCCACAGGAGGCGCGAAGAACAGGGTGGAGTTTGCGAGGTAGATTCCCCCTTTCGATGAATGGGGGTTGCGTCTAGTTGGCCTTGAAGAGCCCCGCGAGAACCCTCTCTCCATGGTTCCCCTCCCTGCCGCCAGCGCCGAACTTTCCCCAAGAGTGGATGCAGGGGGGCGAGTTCCGCTGGAGGCCGGAGGCGCGGGTTCTGAGGTGTCGACGCCGCCCGAGGCTCCCGAGGTCCATCCTCGCGATCCCGCGACTCTTGCCTTGGGATGACAGCTGAGGGCGCGGCGCAATCCGCTGCTCCTGAGGCCGAACCTTCCGAGGCCGAAGCAGGACATCATGAGGCGGTGCAGGGCTCTCCTCAGCCCAGCACTCCCGAGGCCGTCTCCTCGGGAGCCTCACCAACCATGCCCCGCGTTGGTTGCCGCGTCCAACGCTTCGGCCGGCTCCGTCTGGACTTTGATGCGCTCCACAAGAGGAAATATATCACCATAGACGAGTGAGTACCTTGTCTTTGTAATTTCTTGAGTGCTGCTTCTCCTCCTGACTATGGCTCCTCAGGGTCCCTTCTGCTAAGGCGGCGATGTCTCCGGGGAAGCAACCTTCTCCTGCCTCGAATTCCCCGCTGGCCTTGAGCACCCTAGGCCAGCATGCCGCACCCAGCGCAAGGTTGGTCGAAGAGGCAAACACGCTAGCTTGGCGCCTGGAGCCCGCGCCCTTGCCGTCTCTCCTTCGTGGCTTAGCCTGGGATGCAACAGGTGTGCCTAAGGCTCCTCCTCTGGTTGTGGACGGCGGCTGGATGACCTCGATCCTAGATCCGTCTTCGAGCGACGGGCCTCAACCTATCCGGGCCCCTGCTGAAGCCCGGCCGGCATCCCGGGAGACGCCAGCCCCCAGCCAAAGGGGGGTGAGCCGCTTCAGATCCCCTAGGCCACCCCTGCTACGGGGGACGGACCCGGTTGCACACTTAAGTTTGGGCACGAGTGGAGTATCGTCCGCCACGAGCTCTTTCAAGAGGCAATGGGCGCGATGAGCTGACTCAGCGGAGAACTCGCGGACATCGACGCTTGCCTTGAAGCTGAAGGCTTTCGGCTGGTGGAGGAGTGGCATCGCCTGAAGGTGGCTATCAACCTCGGGCGCCTCCAGCGCGAGCACGCTAATGCGAAGGCCGAGGCATCCCTGGCAACCTCGCGAGAGGCTAGTGCCCAGGCCTTGGAGGAGGCCAGGGAGGTGGACAACCATCGCGCGACCGCTGAGGAGCGCAGGCGGGAGCCCCAGGCCTTGAACGCCTCCCTGGAGCAGCAGGTGGAGGCGCGCAGAGTTGCCCTGGCATTGATGAAGGGCGCCCCGTCCAATGAGGAGGAGATCTTGAGGCACGAGGAAGAACTGTTGCTAGAGGCCACGGAGCGCAGCATTGAGCTCGAGTGGTTGGAGATGGGGGAGCGCCAAGTCGCCCAAGCAGAGGATGTTGTCAGCGCGCGTGAGGCCAGGGCCCAGGAGGAGGTCGACCGCAGGTTGGCCGACGCTCGCGCGGATCTTGCTGGCAGGTATGACCTGAAGCAGAAGCTCATGGAATCCGAAGGTGTGGGCAGGACCGCTGCCCTCAGGTCAGGCTGGCTGAGGCGGAACAGCGCGAGAAAGCTGCTGCAGCTTCCCTGACCTTGGTGCAGGCTGAGCTGGCCTCCGCCCGTGCCAAGCTGCTCTCTCTTCAACAACGGGTTGTTAATGCTGAGTCCTTCGCGCAGCAAAGCAGGGAGGAGGCACTTCGCCGGTAGACGCTCCTGCGCGAGCACGCTCCCATGCTTTGGGACCTCAGGACGAAGGCCAACCAGGCACTTAGTACCATCTGCGACGAGCATGCCCCTCATCCCCACGTCAAGGATTATGCCATCGATCTTTGCTTCTTCACTAATGTGGTGATGCTCCTAGAGAGTCGTGCTGAGAGGGCTCGCGAGCTTGTGGACGAAAGGATCCGAGGCCTTCTTGGGCGCGCATTCTCCCGCGTCTTCAGCCATCTCCTGAACACCTATCCCGACTTTGATTTTCTGCCTCCATTGCCCCAGTGCCCGTGGTCTTTCGGGGCAACCTCGTGCACTGGGTGGACGACAATGTGGACGCTCTGGTTAGGGACTTTGCTTCTGATGACGACGCAGTGGTGGTCGCGGAGGACGAGGGAGATGTAGTCGATGGAGGCACGGCTGATGGCGGTATGGCTGATGGTGGAGCGGCTGATGGCGATGTAGACAGCGACGGCGACGGCGACAGCGCCAGCAGCCTGTCCGGAAGTGATTCGGGGGGCGAGGCGAGCGATATGCCCGGCTGAGCCCTTGCTCCATTATTTTGAACCTGCACGCGAAAGCTTGGGTACGACCCCTCATGATGTAAGAGCATTTTGGACAAGGGAAGCCCCTCATGTACATAGACTATTACTTCATTCCTTAGGCTAAGCTTAAAGCGTGCTTTTGGGTGCTCGCAACTCCCCTTGTGGGGTTGATGCCATAACTTACTTTGGTTTAGCCGAGCTTCAAACTGGTTTGGCTGTTGTGGACGTACATTCCTTCTGAGAGGAACCCCTCATGAGCTTGCGAGGTTTTGGTTTCTTGAGGGGTCCGCCGGTCCACCCGAGGGGGCCTCGCAAGAAGCGAGCGCCAGTAGTGGCGAGATGCGCGCATAGTGCGCGTGCGCCGCTACCAGCCCCCGCTCGCGAGGTTTTCAAAAGGGGGGAAGATAGCAGACAGAAATATCAAACAAAACATGAATCTAGATACTCACGAAATAAACGCGAACAAGAAAGGATGCCCCCCGCGATTGCCAATGGAAATGCAACTTCAAATTAAAGATCAAAAGCTGCGAGTCTGAGCTATAGAAAAGAGGTCAAAAACAAGTGGCCACCTCCGGCACCTAGCTAGTCTTCTTGTCTTCGGGTCTTCGAGTCTTCTCACCAGCACGGAGCTAAGTGCTTTCACAGGTTGTGAGCATAGTCATTGGGGGACAGTGTCGACGGCCAGCGCGGAGCATGGTGCTTCCACTAGGACGTGGGCGGGAGCCCCCGACCCCCGAGGGCGGCACTCCGGAGACTCCGGGGCGTGTACAACCCCACTCATTATTACGTGAGAGTGTCACGAGCGGAGACCTTCATAGTCATGAGCCTTATTTCATATCGCCAGGCGAGGGCCCCACCTTGCGCCGCCCTCTACCACCACTGGGGCGGCCGGAAACCAAGATGATACCAAGGGGCAAAGGGGACGCTAGCGGCGCCCTTGGCGACCACGGGCCCTCTGCCAGGGGGAAGGCTCGCCAGTGCCTCCCCGACAGAGGACCTACCTCTAGGAGACGCCTTGCTCCAGACGATGCAGGGTGGGGCCTTGCTCCCGGCTCCTCCCCCGCAGCCCCCAATGCGCTTCCCTGGCGATAGGGGGCTGCCGGGCTGGGGCCATCGTCCACCCTTGTGACCTATTTCACTTGCGACCCATGGTTAGCTTAAGCCTGCTCCTGAGAGATTAGTGGTACCCTGTAGCTGATGTCGCCGGTGTGGTCGGCGAGGCTCCTCGGCGGCTCCTGGAAGGCCTCAGCTTCCAGCGTCTCCTCTTCCCAACCCGGATCGAGGAACGAACCGGGGTCGTCTTCTGGTGTGTACTCCTGGTCCATCATGCGGGGCACAAAGGCCTTCGGAGCCGTCAGCCCAGAAACCTCACTGAGGTGCCCCACGCTCCATGTTGCTTCGCTCGGCATGCCAGGATGGTAGGGTGGCATCCTGCCGGGGCCGTGGGTGGCGTTGCTTACGCCTGCGCCTATTGGGGAGGGACAGGTGTGGTTGGGAGTCCGGCGCCGCTGGTTGTGCCAGTGCCGACGAAACCCCCTGGTGCGCGTGGGGGCACGCGGGCGCGACAAGGCCCACCGTGCGATCCGGCCGCAGCCTGGGGCATAAGCAAGGAGCAGAAAGGCGGCGCACCCCTGGCTGCAGCGTCCAAAAGCTCAGGAACACGCTCCAGGAATGCATCCCGGCCGCTCTCCATAAGTCGGCATCGCAGCAGCTCCCGCGCCACTGTGAGCGCAGCCCTCATGTTCGCTTGTTCCCGTCGGGAGTGTGGCACCGTCGCCACGGCGTAGCTTGAGGCCCTTGCGGTGGCCCGCACGCACCGCGGGGTAAGGGTGGAAGGCGTTGGACCACGCCTCCCACGCCCCTCGGCTCTTGGCGGTGTGCGTGCCACCTGGAGCGCAGAGTTGAGGTCTTCTTGGGCGGATGGTGCCGCCTGGGCTGGCCAGGCTGCCCAGCGATCAGCGTCGGCCCTCGGGTCGCCGGATATCGGCGCTGCAGAGTGTTGGCGGGTCTGCTGATGGAAGAAAGGCTTTGGCGCACCCCCAACCTAGCGCGGCAAATGTCAGATTTAGGGTTCCCACAAAACCCTTGAGGTTCGAACACTGGGGTTTGCATGAAGATCTCTCCCCCTCTAGCTCACGTCCTCACCACAATCTCAGGGCTTAGCGCGTCGAACCCGCAGAACTAGGGACACAAGAATTATACTAGTTCGGGCCACCGATGTGGTGTAATACCCTACTCCAGTGTGGTGTGGTGGATTTCCTCTTGGGCTGAGGATGAACAGTTACAAGGGAAGAACAACCTCCTGAGGGGAGGTGCTCTTGTTCTTGGTGGGCTGATGCGGTAGAGGATCATCTCCGTCTCTCGATGTGTCGATCCTTCCAAATCTGATCCCCTTCCTATGATGGTGGCTAGCCCTATATATAGAGACCCGGGCCCTCTTCCCAAATATTAGGCGGGAAAGGATCCCATAACGGCCAGTTTGAAGGGGGACAGCCAGTACAAGCTATCCTGACAAAAGATGGTCTTCGCCTGCCAAAGGCTCCAGTGATGACGCCGTCTTGGGCTCCATGGTGACCTCCATCCTGCTGTCCTGCTGGTCTTGGTCTTGTTGCACTGATATGGAAAGCTTTGCTTGATGCCTCGGGACTCCACGCCTGAGCTTGCCTCTTTAGCACCAAAGGGGAAACGAGGACACTGTGCACGCTGGCGCCTGCCTGCCTGGCGCCCGCTGAGCCTTGGTCTTCATGGCTTGCATCACAGGAACCTCACGAGGCACCCCTTGCCTTGATCTCTCCGCCCCTCGCGAGCCAGCCTGGTGACGCCGCCCCTGAGTAGGTCTTGCGTCGTCCACCTTGCGAGGCTTGGCCCCTCGCGAGGGTCTTGAGTGTTTGCTGGTGGAGATTGGCCGTACAGGGCCGCTAGTGGAGCCACGCCATGGACCTTGGGCAGGCAAGACTGGGGACCCCCGTTCGCAGGGCGTCGACAAACGGAGGTGACGTGGCATCATTAGCAGAGTTTCACTGTAGCTTAATGATCCGGGCGTTCCAAATCTCCTCCACTACAAGAAATCTCGTCCCGAGATTTAGGTGGTAGAAGGAAACAGTGCGGGTATTCATCACGCAGGCGATCCTCGCGTTCCCAAGTGGCTTCATCTTCTGAATGGTGCGACCACTAGACCTTGAGGAGCTTGATCGCCTTCTGACATGTGCGGCGTTCAGCTTGGTCGAGAATGCAGACCGGATGCTCTTTATAGGAGAGGTCCTATTGCAACTCGAGCACTCCATGATCCACTGCTCGGATTGGGTCCTTGAAGCAGCGGCGGAGTTGTGACACGTGGAAGACATCGTGAACCTAGGAAAGGTTTGACGGAAGCTCTAGTTGATATGCCACTTTACCACGCCTTTTGAGAATAGTGAATGGGCCAATATAGCGAGGAGCTAGCTTTCCCTTGATCCCAAAGCGGTGAGCACCCTTCATTGGTGTAACTCAAAGATAGGCCTTTTCGCGAGGTTGATAGACCATGTCTTTATGATGACGGTAATACTGACTCTTCTGACGCAACTGAGCAGTCTTGAGATTCTCATGAATGATGCGGACATGTTCTTCGGCATGTTGGATAATATCCGGACTGAAGAGTGGACGTTCCCAGTTTCTGACCAGTTAAGAGGGGTTGGGCACTTTCGTCCATATAGCACTTCGAAGGGGGCCATCTTCAGACTAGCTTGATAGCTATTATTATAAAAGAACTCGGCATATGGGAGAGATTCCTCCCATTTCTTGCCGAAGGAAATAACACAAGCTCGAAGCATGTCTTCAAGAACTTGGTTGACATGTTCAACTTGCCCTTGTGACTGAGGATGAAACGCAGTACTGAATGACAGATGAGTTCCCATAGCTTCTTGGAAACTTGCCCAGAATCTTGAAGTGAATAAGCTGCCACAGTCTGAAATGATAACTAGTGGAATACCATGAAGTGAAACAATTCTGGACATGTAGAGAGTTGCAAGATGACTAGCAATGATCATTTCCTTCACCGCCAGAAAATGTGCAACTTTAGAAAGCTGGTCAATGATGACAGGAATATCATCATTACCTTTCTGTGATTTGGGAAATCCAGTGACGAAGTCCATTTCAACATGGTCCCATTTCCATTCAGGAATAGAGATAGGTTGCAGAGTTCTAGCAGGCCTTTGATGCTCAGCTTTGATACGACGGCAAACGTCACACTCAGCAACATAACGAGCAATGTCTTGCTTCATATTAGACCACCAAAATCTTTGGCGAATGTCTTGGTACATCTTTGTACTACCAGGATGGATAGACAGAAGCGTATCATGTGCTTCTTTCACAACCTCCTATGTCATATCATGGTTTTCCTATGAACATGGGACCACTAGGCGGCCCTTGAAGTACAAGATGCCATCATCAGCAATAGTGAAGAACGAGAGCCTTCCTTCAGCGAGGTTGCGCTTAATCTTGTGGACTTGAGAGTCATAATTCTATAGCATTTCGATGATGTGCACGAGATCAGGTTTAGCAGCCAGGATATTGAGAGAACCCTAGGAAACAATATGGAGGTTCATCTTGCGGCACTCTGGAGGAGGGGGAGCGAGTGCATCGGAAGGAACTATATGGAGGTTCACCTTTCTGAATTCTTCAAGAAGCGAGGGCTAAACTTTTCGAACCTGGAGGTGGTTGTAGTAAGACTTGTGGCTCAAGGCATCATCCATTACATTAGCCTTGCCTAGGGTATAGGAAATACCCAAGTCAATGTCTGCAACAGTCTCCATCTATCTTTGCTAACAGAGGTTCAGGTCTGGCAGAGTAAACAGATACTTCAGACTTTGGTGGTCGGTGAAAATCTCACAACGATTACTGAGAAGGTAATGCCGCCACTCTTTTAGTGCATGAATGACATCAGCAAGCTCGAGGTCGTGAACCTGGTAGTTTTCTTCTTAAGGGCGCAATTGACGAGAGGCATAAGGAACCACTTTGCGCTCTTGCATTAGGACACAGCCTAATCCTTGACGGGAAGCGTCGCAGTAAATGATGAAGTCCTTCTTAGTATCAGTTGGAGCAAAGCACTGGGGCAGAAGTCAACTTGTCTTTGAGTGCCTGGAAACTTTCCTGACACTTGTCTGTCCATTGGAACTTGACGTCCATATGCAACAGGTTAGTCAGAGGCCTGGCGATCCTGGAGAAGTTCTCGATGAATCAACGGCAATAGCTGGCGAGTCCGAGAAAACTTATGACTTGCTTGACATTCTTCGGAGGAGTCCAATCGAGAATAGCCTGGACTCGTTTAGGGTTGACAGCAATACCATCCTTGGAGATGACATGCCTAAGATAGGTTACTTCGGGAAGCTAGAATTCACACTTGGAATACTTAGCATAGAGTTGATGCTCTCGAATCTTTGCCAGCACAAGATGAAGATGTTCAACATGTTCTTCTTTGTTCTTGGAAAATACCAGGATATCATCCAGATAAACCACGACGAACTTGTTGATGTAATCCATGAATATATAGTTCATCAGATGAGAGAAGGTGGCTGGAGCATTTGTTAAGCCGAATGACATGACGGTGTACTCGTATGATCCATATCGAGTCACGAAGGCGGTCTTTGGGATATCCTCTTCACGAACACGGATCTGGTGGTAACCCAACCTCAAGTCGAGTTTGGAGAACACTGATGAACCGGCCAGTTGATCATACAGATCATTGATCCAAGGGAGAGGATATTTGTTCTGGATAGTGGCTTGGTTAATAGGACGGTAATCTTGGACTAATCGGTTTGTCCCATCCTTCTTCTTGACAAAGAGAGAAGGTGCTCCCCAAGGAGAGCAACTTGGGTGAATGAAACCTTTGCAAAGAGATTTTTCGATTTCCTCCTTAATCTCAATGAGTTCATGCGGTGGCATCTTGTAGGGTCATTTGGCTATAGGAGTGGTGCCTGGTTTCAAGTTGATTATTAATTCGGCAACTCTAGCAGGGGAATCCCTGGAAGTTCTTCAGGGAAGACGTCGAGGAATTCACGCACGATGGGAATGTTTTCAATGCCCATGAGTGGTGCAACATTCAATGCATTCAAAGCATAAAGCCGTGCCTCGGCATGAGATGAGCTTGGTAAGTAACTATTTCATCGGAAGGGTGTAGCAGATGGATGGTCTTGGTGGCGCAAACTATAGAAGCAGTATGCGCTTTCAACCAATCCATTCCTAGAATGAGGTCAATGCTACAGGACTTAGTACGATGGGAGAGACAAGGAATTCTAGTCCTTCGATTTCAATAGGGACGTCGTTGCAAATCATGGAGGTCCGACATTGGCCCGCAGGGGTGTGTACCACTATCGTAGTGTTCATCTCTTTGTATTTAATGCCATGCATGAAAGCAAACTCAACTAATATGAACGAATGCGATGCTCCTATATCAAATAAAATGAATGGTAGTACAGAATTTACGAGGAGTGTAACCATCACAGTAGCAGGCTGGTCTTGAGCTTCATTGATATCAATGTGGTTGGCATGAACATGACCATAAGACTTGGGATTGTTGTTGCGGGGCTGGTTGCTTCCATGGCCAGTTGCTGGAAGGGCCAGTTGATTCTGGTTCTTGTTGCATTCCCTAGCATGGTGTCCTGGTTCACCACACCTGAAGCGCAGACCATTATTGGGAGTGGGAACAGGAGCTCGGGGTGGTGGAGCTGGAAGCCTTGGCTGCCTAGCTGGTGGAGGAGGCCGATGAGGTGCAGCATAGGTCTGCCTTGGGGCAGGTGCAGTTGGCTGGTACATGTTGTTGGGAATCCATATGCTAGCTTCTGCGAGGACGGGCCCGAAGACGAGCTCGTGTCATGGTTGCGCCTGTGAGAGCTCTGGTGTTCCTACAGACCAGTTTCGACATTGATGGCCTTGTTCACCAAGGTGGCGAAATCGTCAAGGTCATGCAGTAGAAGTGCGAGCTAGATGTCAGCTTGAAGGCCATCACAGAACTTCTCATGTCTGCGTGCATCAGTTGTAATGTCTTCTTCAGCATAGCGATATAAGTCTAGAAACTCCCGCTGATAAGCTTCCACAATTTTGTTGCCCTGGGTGAGGCTGCGGATCTCACGCTTCTTCCGGTCCATGACTCCCTGAGAAATGAATCGGGCACGGGAAGGAGCTTGGAAGTCTGGCCAGTTGATGATTGTTCCCCCTAGCAGAGTACGCCTGGGCCTATGCCACCATTGAGCTGCGGGTCCCTTCAGGAAGAAGGAAGCAAAGGTGATATAGGTGGCAGAGGCTACATCAGTAGACTCCATCTCATAGGTGATGTCACAGAGGCAGTCATCAGCATCCAGAGGCTGAGTTGAGCTGCGGTAGATGGTTGGGTTGAGGCGCATAAAATCCTGCAGAGTCACTTGGGCTGGCTGCTGGTACATATTGGGGCGAGGGAACTGAGCCATCATATTCTCCATGAACTGGCGATTTAGCTCGAGCTGTTGGATCATACCAGCCATGTACTCAAGTGGTGGTGGGGCATTGCCACCACGACCACGACCACCTGGTCTAACCATCCTGCTAAAATTTAACAGGGGTAGTTCAGCAATGAGAAATTTGCAAGGACAAGAATCATTCATGATGAAACATGCATAATGAAAGGAGCACGATAGATACTACATAGTAGTCGACATATCTTACAAAAGGGATCATGCATAGAGTTCGGTACTCAGAGTTTAGTACACCGACTAAAGACATCATAGGCGGCATGCAGGCTCGCGGCGAATGCATCTAATACTAATAAGCAAGCCTACATCAGTCCCAGGAGGAACTGTGGAGGTAGGTGTAGCCTGACAGCTGGTAGTGACGCGACGGGAAGTCCTCCACGTCAGTAGCCCAGGGTCCACGGATACTCTGGTTCAGAACCCGATGCTCAGGTGGCAGACGAGGACCAAGTGCGAGAGAGTAACCTCCCACATCTGGCTAGCCGACACCTTGGGGCATCACGGTCCTGGCTGGGTAGATCACAGATCATGATAGATCACCAGATTGGACAAGGGAGTGCAACAGCGTCAGAGCATGGTAAAGGTGCTGACGGGTGGTGTACAACTCGTGGCGAAGATCTCGGTTAGCTCTATCCAGCCCATTAGCATGCAGAACCAGGTTCTGATGGTAGAAGGGCTCGCAGGTGAGAGTGGAGTAGGCAGCAGTGTAGTATCCCTCCGCACCAACATCGGATGCGATAGCAATGTGCCTGAAAGGGCAGGTGTCCAACTCTTGATACTCTCCACGAAGACGTGTCAGAGTAGCATAAGTAGCATCGTGGACCTCCATATCGATGGTCACTCCAACACCATGAGCAGTGTGTAGCACAGTAGTGGAGTCATACTCCCGAGAGTAGAGGTGGACGATGGCATGGTACTGCTCCTGGTTAAAGTCCTGGTATTGCTCGTACATGATGTACTCAGGGTGCCAGCAATAACCCAGATAGGTCATCATCTTAGCTAACACAACAGGTCAACCTGGGACGCCAATGGCCGTCGTGTGGCGCATGACCTGCCTCGTGGGTTCCATCTAAAAACGAAGATGTTTGAAAGGAGGAGACTAAGGCATAGCCTAGTGGTGGGAACGGGCTGATGCCTTCCCACCCAATCAGGTTCAAGGCATGGTACTTGCAATTTGGGTTTGTTGCACCAATTATACTATAGGGGGTTCCCTTACAGTCTTTCTATAAAAAAGATGTTTCAAAGGAGTCAAATGACAGTGTGGGTATTGTTCAAAATACTACTCTATGGAATAACTAGGGCTTATCCAACTTTAGGGTGAATGTGGCCATGGGATCCTAATGTTAGAGTTAGCAAATTCATTTAACCCGAGTAGAAGAGAGTTAAGAGTCCCGGAGTAAAGATCGAGGAGTAAAAGATCCTCATACCACCCAAATGGCGACATGGGCCCGTAAGCCACACGGCCAAGTTAGTAAAACAGTTTTGGACGACCAGACTCAACTTCGGCCAAGGAGTTGGAAAGGGGGGGTCCTATAGGCAGTCAGCTCTAATACCAACTTGTAACGCCCCCGATTCAATCGTACACTAATCATACACGCAAACGTGTATGATCAAGATCAGGGACTCATGGGAAGATATCACAACACAACTCTAAAAATAAAATAAGTCATACAAGCATCATAATACAAGCCAGGGGCCTCGAGGGCTCGAATACAAGTGCTCGATCATAGACGAGTCAGCAGAAGTAACAATATCTGAGTATAGACATAAGTTAAACAAGTTGCCATAAGATGGCTAGCACAAACTGGGATACAGATCAAAAGAGGCACATGCCTCCTGCCTGGGATCCTCCTAACACTACAAAAAAATATACTCCCGTGATGATACGTGTTTGTCACAGTAGGTCACGTTTTCTGTCATGCATGTACATCCATGAAAATTTCACGACAGAATCAAGATAGTCATACATGTGCTGTCGTAGAAGTGTTCCATGGCATTACCAAAATTATCATCACGGAAGTGTCCACTTCCATGATGATAAATCGTGCGTCACAGAAGTGCTTTCGTTAAGGGTGACCGACACGTGGCATCCACCGTAGCGGAATGCTGTTAAGCTATCGGGTCCGGTTTTGGATCCGACAACCCGTTAACAGCCTCGACCAATGGGGATTTTCCACGTGTAAAATCATCATTGGCTGGAGGAAACATGTGTCGGCTCACCATTGGGACAAATGTCATCCACTCATTGGACCTAAGGCGCCTATGATACGTCGACACGTGGCATGGCCCAAGAGAGGCCCATTCCTGTGAAAAGGCCGGCCCATTTGACTTGGTCAAAAGGTGGCGGGCCGGCCCATGGGAAGCCTGTTAATGGTCTGTTCGCATATAGCCAATTTATAGCCCGCTAACCCAGGGCCCGTTACGACCTCTCCTAATTAGGCTCAGTACCGTCATCTGGGCCGTCCAATATGATTCTAGCCCATTTTAACTTTCGGCCCACATATGGCCCATGACATCTTTCGGCCCATATGAGGCCCTTTGTAACTCTTGGCCCATTAACGGCCCGTGGTGAAACTGGCCCGTAATGAACAGTGTATCACTTCATACCCATTAACGGCCCATTATTCCATTGGGCCGTTTCCAGCCCAGGTTATCTTTCGGCCTTCTGAGGGCACATTTATTCTTGGGCTCATTTCCAGCATTCAGTTAATTACGGCCCGTTACTATCATTTTCTGCTGGTGGGCCAAATTCAGCCCGTGGATACAGTCGGCCCGTTTGTGGCCCGTTAATACGTTGGGCCATTTTCATGTAAAAAATCTGTTGGGCTGTTTTCATAGAGTTATCAAATACGGCCGATTAACGGCCCGTTATGGTCCACGAATAGTATGGCCCATGATTGGCGAAATGATGATACGCCCCGTAGAAGGAGCATGGATCCTACGGCCCGTTATGGTCCACGAATAGTATGGCCCATGATTGGCGAAATGATGATACGCCCCGTAGAAGGCGCATGGATCCTACGGCCCGTAGAAGGCCCATGGATCATACGACCCATAGAAGGCCCATGGATCATACACCCCGTAGAAGCCCCATGGATCCTACGGCCCGTATAGAAGGCCAATGGATCCTACGGCTAATAGAAGGCCCATGGATCATACGACCCGCAGGAGGCCCATGGTTACAACAGTTCGTGTGTTGCCATGATTATTTTGGCCTAGTTTCCAAAAATAGGTTATTGTGGCCACTAGAAAAACACAGAAAAAGAACAGTAGTGACTACAAGCAAACAACTAAACAAGACAATAAGGAAATAAATAAGCAAGCAATTAACGCTAGCCTATTACCGCTATTACATCCACTGGGCATCAAAGTTCACCACCAGTGCAAATATAGGGAACAAAGCAGCATATTACATACATTGGCCGTCAAAATTGGCCACGAGTGCAAATAAACACGGTAGCAAAACAAGAGCATAACTGAAACAACTTCAGAAGATCTCAAGAAACATTATCCTGGGTATCCACCATGCTGGCAATAAGCTTAGCAAGCTTATTAGCTTTGTCCTGTTTGGTGCTAAAATCTTCCAACGCTTGTTGTTGCACCAGAAAGTATGCATCTGAATGCTCCAGGGACTTCCGCAGTCCTTCCGCTTCTTGTCGCAGCACAGTTGATCGATGTCTTTCATCTTGTAGTCGAGACTCAAGAAACCGAACTGATTCAGACAATGAGTTTGAATAGCTTGTGCAAGCGGTAGTGGCCAGTAACTCGAACACTAAACCAAGACAGGACTTTGGGGCTGTCTCACTGTCTTCGAGATAGTCTTCCTTAGCTATTTTATCAGCTTTGTTGGAGACCAACAAGGATGTGTCACTATCATGAACCTTATCTGCATTACTTCCTTTACCATTGCTTAATAAGGCACTCTTCCCCAATATTCTGTCAGCATTCTAAAAGAAGAAACAAGCAGACACATAACAGGTTTAGCATGTACTAGTATATGAAACTCATTTCGGTGAACCAGTTCATTAGTAAGGTGGACAGGATTAAACTACCAAGTCTTCTATTGCCAAGTACTAGTACATAATAAAAGCATCAAACAAACATATATCTATGTCCTATGCTCACTGCATTGTCTTTCCAAATCAAAATAGAGACACGGTTCAAATCATATCACTTCAAGACAAAGCAGCAGTGAAAGAATACAAAGTGTGGGAAACTACACGGCACAACAAGATTTCAGATGGGTACCACGGGTCTACATGTACAACAGCACTATTGGCTCTGTTGTGATGATAGGAATTTGCATGATATGAGAAGTCAACTGTATACACAATTGAAATTGAAATCAGCAGAGCTATTGATAAGATCATACCTGTTAGAGAAACATGCGTGAACATACCTGATGTGCCATTGGAGTTTCGATTGGATCCTTCAATTTAAAAATAAGTTTGTATGAGTAAATAGAGTGATACAAGAGCAAAGCAGCATGCACGATAGCAATCATAGTTAAAAAAGGCGTGCCTAAGTGAGCGCTTAAGCGCGCCTAGGCTCTAGGCGTTGGCAAAACGCAATGCGCATAACTGCGCTTAATCTGTGCATAACTGCACATAAGCATGCACTTTGGTCAGTAAAGCGCAAGGCGGTGGCAAAACACACAATTAACGCCTAGCGCTTTTTTGAACTATGATAGCAATGGAATCTTAAATTAGAACAATTGTTCTTTAGGTTTAGGCACTTGTTCTACATGAACAGAGTACAGTAAGACGCAAGAATATAGTACTTAAAAATAGAAAATGAGCTCATAGACCTTACCACATTCTTGGTTCGGGACCAGTACAGAACAAGGCGTTCCCAGTCATCGTCCAGTAAATGTGTCTCAGGAGAACGTAAGGGAATTTGATGAGTTTCTTCGCCGGTGAAGTACGTTTTCTTCAGGTAATTCCGATACTGCCACCAAGCATTCTTGAAGATAGCAGAGGTATTAGCACAGGTTACCTCATCCTGAGTTTCCAAATCGGTCCTTCTCTATAGATAAAAATGCAAAAATTTGCTGTATTATAACCATCATGGAGGTCGGATGTATGGGACAAAGCAAAGTAATTGCCATGAATAACATTACTTACACATAACTCTTGGATAAACACCTGCAACTGGCATTTTCCTTCATCTTCAGTATAATATTTCCAAGATGGGAAGATACGCACATACGATTTAACAACATCAAATGCGATAGATGCTAAACTACGACTAGCTGGTTGTGCTTCCTCCACAGGAATAGGCGTACTAACTGATGGAGTTGGGGTTCGCCGTGGTTGTACTGGTCCTATGGGCACTGGAGCTACCTTACTAACTGCTCTTGTTTGGGAGCTCTGTGGTGGAGATGGTACTGTGTCAACAGGAACTGGATTACTATCTGCTGGGGCTAGGGTTAGATTGGGTGAAGCTGGTTCTCTGTCCATTGCAGTAGGGGTACAGTCTGTCGGAGTTTGGGTTATGTGTGGTAGGGATGGTTCTCGTGCACGTACAACTGGGGTGCTATCTCCATCAAGAGCTAGCACTGTTTTATTTGAAGACAGTGTTTTTAGTCCGCTAGATACTCGCATCACCCTCTCCAATTCAAATGGCTGATAAACAGGAAACATAGTTGAATGTACAGACATTGTATGAGAGACACATGCAATAGATAGTGTGGAAAAAAGAGGGCATGAAATAGTTGACATGTATATTGTTTAACTAAAATGAATAGCATGACATAATTTCACATATATGATGTCTATCTAAACTGGATAGCATAGCATAACATAATTCAAAGATATGATGAATAACTAAACATGATCGCATGACATAATTCACCTACATGTTATCTAAGTAATCAGGATCGCATTATTTAATTCACACATGTGATTTATATGCTAAACATAGGGCATTCGATATGATGTCTGAACTAAGAACATGGTGTTGAATATTGTGTATATGATGTCTAAACTATGCAATGCAAGACACCATATGCATTATATAAGCAGTATAACCGTGCCAAGTTAGAGCATACACCTCGGTGGGGGAATAGGACTGGTCATCTGTCTCTGAATCCATCTCAGAGGAGCTATCATGACCCAACAAGAGATCTGTTTTAACAGGTAGCACTATCTGCTCTGAAGGCATTGTTTTCACTCCAGATTTTTCAATCTCCCACCCAAATGGCTGATTCACAGGAAGAGTAGTTTAATGTACAAACATTATCGACGAATGGAAATGTATTGAAGAAAAGGATGGGCAAGATAGCATTCAAATATATGATGCTTGGTTAAACAGGATGGCATGGCACATTTCACATATATTATGGCTGGCTAAAAGACATGAGATTGCATAATTCTCTTATATGATATAGAAACTAAACAGGTGGCATTACAGAACATGTCTAAACTAAGCAGATGACATATATGATGTCAAAACTAGGCACTGCAAGGCAAGTTATGCATGATATGACTAACATCATCATGCCAAGGGAGAGCAAACACCTTGGGGGGGGGGGGAAATAGGAGTGGTCAACGGCGTCTGAATCCGCCTCAGAATAGATATCTTCCTCTGGATTACAATCTGGAGAGGGGTGGGGAGGATTTGCCATTGAACCCACCATGGAGCGATGTCTGCATGACATTGTATTGCTGCGCAAAACTCTTCTCTTTTTCTCTACATGTTCAGTATGACTGTGTACAATATCTGACATGCATACAAAAAAATATGGTGAGATTATGTAAGGAGAGCATGCAGAAATTTAGAGTGATGGTAACAACCAGTGGATGCATCCAAAAATAATGATAGCAGACTGATGATTGATTTAATTTAATAAAAAGACAGATGATGATTGCTTTACTATTTTTTCCCACCCAAGATGAACAACATAGGCATACCCTAGGTGAACCAGATATTAGACAGAGATACTATTCATTGCTTCCTCGATATGTGCCCCACAACTAATTTAGAACTCAAGTTTGAACATTAATTTGGACCTGACTTGGAGTCCAAGAGGTGAACAGGACGTTAAGGCTGAAGCAGCACAAGGCAGACATCGTCCATCTCAAGTGGGATTCTAATAGCATCTCCAATAGATGATGTAAAATAGATGTAAAATTTACATCACCAAAAACCACCTGACTACAATAGATGAGGTAAAAACCATTGACTCTGAACTTAACTGTCAAAACTAAAATTTACTGCGGAATCTGAATGTTACTGTCGAAACTGAACACAATGGTAGAAGAGAGGCACTTGATATAGTTTAGGGAGGGCCTGCAGTTCATCTTCAACCTGCACCCCCCTGAGCCGCCAGCCACCACCGGCCTCACCGTCGGCGCCAGCGCCGCCTCACCGCCCCAAAACAACTCCCCACAGTGGGTCCGCCGCCGCCCTGGCCAGCCCTCTAGGCCCCCCACCCCACCCTGAACCCTAAGATAGATAGTGGGGTATCTCTCCAGCGAGCCCCCGTCCCCGCTGCGGGTGGTTCTTCCTTAACTCCGGCGAGCCCCCCACCCCTTGAAAATCACTGACCCAAAAGTCGATTCAGTTCACTAAAGTGTAGCTAAATCAGAGTAGAGCAGCAGAACGAGCGAGGGGGAGAGCCGGAGCAGCAGCAGCTGGGCGAGCGAGCGATCGAGCGAGAGCCGGAGCAGTAGCAGCGCAAGCGAGCGAGCGAGAGCCGGAGCAGCAGCAGCAGATCCGGCTGGTATGGACACCGTCGCCGAAGGGGCCTCGCACTGGGGGAGAGCCGCCATGGAGATGTCGCTTGCGGTGCCGACTTCAAGGTAGCCGCTCCATGGGGGTACGGGATGGAGCAGCGTCGGCGTCGGGAGGTCGAGTTCAGGAGAAGGTGTGATGCGATGAGTGTACAACCTCTTTGGTGGCCCCGAGTAGGCCTCGGCTTCATCCGAGGAGTCGGTGAGGATGCTGTGGTTCCGGTGGAGGAGGTTAAGGCGGCGCTGTGGGGATGGAGCAGCCCTGTTAGACGAGGCGATCGTCGGAGCAACTCCTTGGAGGTGGAGGGCAGGGCGGCTGAACTGGCGGGACGACGAGATAGACGATGAATCCTCATCCGGGGAGGTGGTTGAGGGACGTCGAGCTGTTGCGCTGGATGACGTCGTCAGGGAAGAGGCTCCGGCTGGGCAGCGGTGAGGTGGCGGACGGAGGAGGGTGGGGTTTCATGGCTGGAGCGGAGAGGATATGGCGGCCTGGGATTTCGAATGGCAAAAAGGAGGCGATGGGAGGGGGTGAACCATGACTTAGGGACGTGCTTGTCCAAAATGTAGGGTGTGTTACAAAAGTACCCCCCGCCGATTTGAACTAGCAGCCCTTTCGGCTCAGGGTTAGAAGGGGGATTTCGCGTGTTGGGATTTGGCAGCTGGAGGGAGTTTTCGCGTGCGTTGTAATTTCGAATAGTAAGGCGCGGATTGTGAAGGCGCCAGTTTTGGGAGCATGATATTTGAATTTTCGGGATATAACAAGGTGCGGGATGAATTTTAGGGACAAGCCTAACATGTAATATTATACTTATACGTACCAAATCCATTCGTCCCTCAACCAAAAAGAAAACGAAAAAAGAAAAATATTCACACCACACAAAGAGAGAGTCTTGCCCCGTTTTACTATAAAAATGCTATTCAAAGCTACTCCCTCCTTCCATCTATATAGGGCCTAATGCGTTTTTCGATGCTAACTTTGACCAAATATTAGAGCAATAATATATGACATGCAACTTACACAAAGCACACCCTTAAATTCATCTATGAAAGGTTCTTTCAATGATATAATTTTCACATTGTGCATGTCATGTACTATTAATCTTGTCAATAGTCAAAGGCGGTCCTAAAAAACGCATTACGCCCTATATAGATGGAAGGAGGGAGTATGAATCCATGTTATGTCCAATTAAATTTTGTCGCTTGCTGTATGATGCATGTAACCTACTCATACCAACATTTTAGTGCATTCCAAATGTCTATACAACCGCTGCAATGCGAACTGAATTTCAATTCGTTTCTCTATTTCAATAAGAATCTACAATCATGATTGTTGCCAACTTCAACCAACATTTGTGTATTACCTTAATAACACACCACATGATTACTATAGAGATAGATATGAACTATGTGTACTACATGAACTCGAATTCTATTTTTTGAATACACTTGATGTTGATTCCAAATAGTAGTACATTTGATGTACTAACTATATATTCATAATCTAAACCATGTTCCATACGTACACCGTGTTTATCACACATAGTATAGTGCCCCGCCCCCTACATTATGACAAGTATTTAGACCTGAGCTGCAAAAGCCGCACATTAGCCCAAGTTATGATCAATGTTCTATATATTATACGTAGTACTAGCAAGGTGCCCATGCGTTCCACAGAACATCAACATGATCAAGGGGAGGCCTAATTTGCAAATATGGAGATGGGTGTGGGTATCTATTTTCAAAATTCCATAGCTTCCTTCCTATCCGTAAGATATAAATCGGACGGCCTATATTGCAGGATGGCAGACACACCATCATCAACAAGTCTGTTTTTTATAAGAGTAGAGACAAAATATTTTATGTGTAGTATAACATGTTCATAACCACACCATGTGTATCACCGTTATATATATTCACACATGCGTCGGTTTAACACACTATGATAAATTCTTCAAATATCCGAATTCTCTTTTTTATAATGAAGTATGATATCTATTCGTCTTTTACACCCACACAATCCTCTTATCTTTGTAGCCAGCGCTAACTTTCTCTCGTGCATGCACACGCCCGCATCCCTCTCACCCTCCCTCAGCATTCTCTAGCTCCATCGCGTAAATTCGTCTTTTCACTTTAGGTCGTTCACCCATGGTGTGTGTAGGCCCAGCTCCTTCTTTACGGCACACATCGATCGATATGCCGCCCTAGCCAGGTGTGCCTAGCACAAACACAAGCTTCCCCTCTTCTGTTATCACCGTCCATGCCTCACTTCCACCACTCTTTTCATCGATCTCGTACTCGCACACTCCTTCCCCCTTGATATAGTATGACTCTCGCACCACCTCCTAGATGCATCCCTCTCTCTCTATCCTTCTCCCCGTGCCTCATTTGCTTCTAACAATCACATGTATGTATACCGATCGATCTCCCAACATATACCTAGGTTGACTTTAACTATCCCCCATCGATCGATGTACCTCACAAGTTATGTCTCTCCTTTCTCTCACAAAGGACGATTGATATTCCTATGTAGTTACGTCTGCTTACCACAGCCATATCGTCCCCCCCTCATCATTCGTGCATGCCTCCTGACCCGTCTCTCACATGCACGTGCACAGATAGGCAGCCATCCCCTCCCTTATTGATATTGCAGGCGTGCCCTCCGGTTGTCTAGCAAGCCTATCCCACCATTTGTTAGAAGCAACTCCACTACCACCCCCTCCAACACTCTAGCTCTGTCTCTCTCCCAACCTTATTCCTCTCCTACACATATGCATGGATGCTGATCGATCTCCCTTAATACATGAGGTAGATCGATCTCCCTTAATACATGAGGTAGGCCTCTCTACTCCTCCACACATATACCAGCCATTGTACCTCTATAGTTAATTAGGCCTCCCTCCCCCACCACACACTGATAGTCGAGCGCTGTAGGTAGGTATCCATGCCACAGAGACAAACTGCACCTGTCCCCTCTCACGTTCCAGTAGGCCATCCACTGTATATCTCTGACATGGGCACACACAAATTCAATGGCACTCTTTATCGATCGCGCGCACACACACACATCATCCCTCTCTTCGATTGTATGGACACCTCAAGCCGATGATACCTCCACTCTCTTCTCGTGGATCGCCCCCTCTATATATATGATATATCCAGGACTCTATTTCAGACACATTGCATATGCTACATTTTTTGATTGACCCCCCCAAACAAAAACTCTCACGAACCCACACACTATATCTCTCTACATTTGTATCTCTCTCACACAACCCCACGTAGGTGGTGTATATATACAAGAAGAGAATAGGTGCACCGTGCACATACTCACGCTTCGTGCCCAGCCACACCGCGTGGGTACACGGCGGAGCTCATTTCTGTACGAAATGGCAGCACACATGCTAATTTGAACGCGTGTAGCGGTTGTTTACCTACGGAGGTCGTGTACCACGCGTGCACGAAACAAAGTTCGACTTGATGCGTTGGCGCGTTATTTTTAAATAAAGTTATATCGCTCAATGGCACGTACACAGAATATAAAATGATTTTTATGGAGAAAAAGGTAGTCCGCTCCACTATATACAATGGAGCCTGCCTGCCTGGTTTGTCTCTCTTCAGAGTATCTCACACAAGGCTGCGGTGGCCTCTCTCTCTCACCGTTGGTTGATAACCCACAAGTATAGGGGATCGCAACAGTTTTCAAGGGCAGAGTATTCAACCCAAATTTATTGATTCGACACAAGGGGAGCCAAAGAATATTCTCAAGTATTAGCAGCTGAGTTGTCAATTCAACCACACCTAGAAACTTAATATCTGCAGCAAAGTGTTTAGTAGCAAAGTATTATGATAGTAGTGATAGCGGTAACAAAAGGTAACAGTAGTAAAAGTAATGTTTTTGGTATTTTGTAGTGATGATAGCAATAGCAACGGAAAACTAAATAAGCGAAGAACAATATATCGAAAGCTCGTAGGCCTTGGATCGGTGATAGCGAATTATGCCGGATGCGGTTCATCATGTAACAGTCATAACCTAGGGTGACACAGAACTAGCTCCAGTTCATTGATATAATGTAGGCATGTATTCCAAATATAGTAATACGTGCTTATGGAAAATAACTTGCATGACATCTTTTGTCCTACCCTCCCGTGGCAGCGGGGTCCTTATGGAAACTAAGGGATATTAAGGCCTCCTTTTAATAGAGAACCGAAACAAAGCATTAACACATTGTCAATACATGAACTCCTCAAACTACGGTCATCACCGGTAAATATCCCGATTATTGTCACTTCGGGGTTACCGGATCATAACACACAATAGGTGACTATAGACTTGCAAGATAGGATCAAGAACACTCATATATTGATGAAAACATAATAGGTTCAGATCTGAAATCATGGCACTCGGGCCCTAGTGACAAGCATTAAGCATAGCAAAGTCATAGCAACATCAATCTCAGACATAGTGGATACTACGGATCAAACCCTAACAAAACTAACTCGATTACATGATAGATCCCATGCAACCCATCACCGTCCAGCAAGCCTACGATGGAATTACTCACGCACAGCGGTGAGCATCATGAAATTGGTGATGGAGGATGGTTGATGATGACGATGGCGACGGATTCCCCTCTCCGGAGCCTCGAACGGACTCCGGATCAGCCCTTCCGAGAGGTTTTAGGGCTTGGCGGCGGCTCCGTATCGTAAAACGCGATGATTTCTTCTCTCTGACTTTTTTCTCCCCGAAACTCAATATATGGAGTTGGAGTTGGAGTCGGAGAGGCAACAGGGGGCCCACGAGGTAGGGGGGCGCGCCCTAGGGGGGCAGGCGCGCCCCCCACCCTCGTGGAGAGGTGGTGGGCCCCCTGACCTTCATCTTTTGCAGGTATTTTTCTTATTTTCTGAAAAGTGGCTCCGTGAAGTTTCAGGTCATTCCGGGAACGTTTGTTTCTGCACATAAATAACACCATGGTAATTCTACTGAAAACGGTGTCAGTCCGGGTTAGTTCCGTTCAAATCATGCAAGTTAGAGTCCAAAACAAGGGCAAAAGTGTTTAGAAAAGAAGATACGACGGAGACGTATCAACTCCCCCAAGCTTAAACCTTTGCTTGTCCTCAAGCAATTCAGTTGATAAACTGAAAGTGATAAAGAAAAACTTTTACAAACTCTGTTTGATCTTGTTGTTGTAAATATGTAAAGCCAGCATTCAAGTTTTCAGCAAAGATTATAACTAACCACATTCGCAATAACGCATAGGTCTCAAGTTTACTCATATCTATAGCATAATCAACTAGAGAGCCATAATAATAAATCTTGGGTGACAACACTTTCTCAAAACAATCATAATATGATATAACAAGATGGTATCTCGCTTGCCCTTTCTGAGACCACAAAACATAAATGCAGAGCACCTTTAAAGACCAAGGACTGACTAGACATTGTAATTCATGGTAAAAGAGATCCAGTAAAGTCATACTCAATGTAAACTAACAGTAATGAATGCAAATGACAGCGGTGCTCTCCAACTGGTGCTTTTTAATAAGAGAATGATGACTCAGTATAAAAGTAAATAGATAGGCCCTTCGCAGAGGGAAGCAGGGAATGTGTAGAGGTGCCAGAGCTCGGTTTTGAAACAAAGGTGAATAATATTTTGAGCGGTATACTTTCATTGTGAACATAACAACCAAGAGATGGCAATATCTTCCATGCTACACACATTATAGGTGGTTCCCAAACAGAATGGTAAAGTTTATACTCCCCCTTCCACCAACAAGCATCAATCCATGGCTTACTCGAAACAACGAGTTCCTCCAACTAACAAGAGTCCCAGGGGGAGTTTTGTTTGCAATTATTTTGATTTAGTTTGCATAAAGCATGGGACTGGGCATCCCGATGACCAGCCATTTATCTCGTGAGTGAGGAGCGGAGTCCACTCCTCTTGAGAATAACCCGCCTAACATGGAAGATACAAGCAGCCCTAGTTGATACATGAGCTATTCGAGCATACAAAACAGGATATTTATTTGAAAGTTTAGAGTTTGGCACATACAAAATTACTTGGAACGGCAGGTAGATACCGTATATAGGTAGGTATAGTGGACTCATGTGGAATAACTTTGGGGTTTAAGGGATTGGATGCACAAGCAGTATTCCCGCTTAGTACAAGTGAAGGCTAGCAAAAGACTAGGAAGCGACCAGCTAGAGAGCGACAATAGTCATGAACATGCATTAAAATTAATCAACACCTAATGCAAGCATGAGTAGGATATAATCCACAATGAACATAAATATCGTGAAGGCTATGTTGATTTTGTTTCAACTACATGCGTGAACATGCGCCAAGTCAAGTCACTTAAATCATTCAGAGGAGGATACCACCCTATCATACCACATCATAACTATCTCAATAGCATGTTGGCACGCAAGGTAAACCATTATAACTCATAGATAATCAAGCATGGCATAAGAAACTATGATCTCTTGTTGTCATTGCAAACATGTTTATTCATAATAGGCTGAATCAGGAACGATGAACTAATCATATTTACAAAAAAAAGGTCGAGTTCATACCAGCTTTTCTCATCTCAGCCATTCCATCATATATCATCATAATTGCCTTTCACTTGCACGATCGAATGATGTGAATAATAATAATAGTGCACGTGCATTGGACTAAGCTGGAATCTGCAAGCATTCAATAAATAGGAGAAGACAAGGCAATATGGGCTCTTTTGTCAGATCAACAATAATGCATATAAGAGCCACTTCAACAATTTAATTATTGTCTTCTCCCATCGACCCCCAAAGAAAAGAAAAGAAATAAAACTATTTACACGGGAAAGCTCCCAACAAGCAAAAGAAGAACAGGAAATCTTTTTGGGTTTTCTTTTTAATTACCACTACAAGCTTGGAAAGTAAACTAATTAAAAGCTACAACTAATTTTTTTTGTTTTTCTTAAGGTTTATTAAACACACAAGAAGAAAGCATAAAAAGGAAAATAAACTAGCATGGATGATACAATGAAAAAGTATGAGCGCCGACATTTAGCAATGAGTGTGTGAACATAAATGTAATGTCGGTGGGAAATACATACTCCCCCAAGCTTAGGCTTTTGGCCTAAGTTGGTCTATGGCCACGGCTGGCCTGGCGGATATCCATAATAGTAGCTGGGGTCATACTGCGATGCAGCAGCTATCGCCTGCTGAGCTGCAGCGTGGCGACGAGCGGCCTCCTCTCTCCTCTCGTACTCATCTGCCTCCTCTCCCGTAATAGAATATCCTCCTCTTGCCTGATAATCAAAGAAGGCAGGAGTAGGGAGAGTAATACGGACAGCACAACGTCTGTCAAAGATTAGTCAATACTGGAGAGGTGATTCGTTCCTCTCGACAAACTGGTGGTGAACCATAGCATTAAAATCTAGATAAGCAGGAGGTAATTCAATATTATCTTCGCGTATGGCTACACCAGGAAAATTAGCTATGCGGGTAGCATAAATTCCACCAAAGAAATCTCCATTAAGTCTATTAAGATGCAACCTACGTGCAACAATGGCTCCCAAATTATAAGATTTGTCTCCTAACACAGCACTCCTAAGAATACTGAGGTCAGGGACACACATGTGACATGCCTCATCTTTACCATTAATGCATCTACCTATGAAGAGAGCAAAATAATGTATAGCAGGAAAGTGAATGCTCCCTATGGTGGCTTGTGTAATATCTCTAGATTCTCCCACAGTTTTGCTAGCAAGAAAATCTCTAAATTCAGATTTGCGAGGATCCCTTATACTACCCCATTGTGGATGTTTGCAAGCAGTGGTAAAATCCTCTAAGTCCATAGTGTAAGAATTATCATAAAGATCAAATAGGACAGTTGGAGAATTACGTGAAGTTGAAAATTCAAACCTCCTCACAAAGGTACTGGTGAGGTTGTGATACTGACTGCACTTCTCTTCCTCGAAGCTCACAAGATCAGCGTTACGCAAATATGCATTGAATTCTTCCTTAATTCCCGCTCGATCCATAAAGTTCTTAGAGGGCCATTCACAAGGATGCACTGGAGCGTCTCTTGGTGGCTCGTCATCAGCATCACGCATTGCAAACCTGGGTCCTTGCTTCCTTGAAGAACCACCTTGGAACATTTTTCCTAAGCATTTTTTCTTCCTCTAAAAAATTCTGAAATTTTTTGACTTCAAAATAAAAGTAAACCAAACTCAATAATATTGATAGCAACTACTCCTACAAGTGCCTAGAGCCTATACCATGCATCAAAACTACTTGGAACCATATAAATTTGACATGCAAGCTCAAGAACAGGGTCAGCTAAGCAACAAAAATTTGCAATGAATAAAGCACTAGAACAAAAACTAATTGGACCAATGGAGGAGTCACATACCAAGGAACAATCTCCCCAAGCAGTTTTGTGAGAGGTGCTTTGAGCAAGGAGATCGAAAATGGCAGCAAAGTGAGCTAGAACTCGTGCTTGAGCTGGATATTCGTGTTTGTGGGAGGAAGATGAAGTGTGTGGGTGCAGGAATAAGTGGAGAAGGGCCACCGTGGGCCCACGAGGCAGGGGGCGCGCCCTCCACCCTCATGGGTAGGTGGTTGACCCCCCCTGCTGTCTTCTCAATGCCAAATATTCTCAAATATTCTAGAAAAAATCACATTTAAATTTCAGGGCATTTGGAGAACTTTTATTTTTGAGGTATTTTCATATTGCACGGATAATCAAATAACAGATAGAAAAATATTTGTTTTATTTTATTTAATATAAATAACAGAAAGTAAAAGTGGGGTACAGAAGGTTGTGCCTTCTAGTTTCATCCATCTCATGATCATCAAAAGGAATCCACTAACATGGTTGATCAAGTCTTGTTAATGAACTCATTCCGAATAACATGGAACCGGAGAAATTTCGAATAACACTATGTTACCTCAACAGGGATATGCATATCCCCAATAATAAGAATATCATATTTCTTCTTGACAGTAGGAAGAGGAAATTCAAAACCTCCAAATATAATCGATGGAATTTTTCCAATAGAGTTGATACTATGAACTTGAGGTTGTTTCCTCGGAAAGTGTATTGTATGCTCATTACCATTAACATGAAAAGTGACATTGCCTTTAGTGCAATCAATAACATCTCCTGTAGTATTCAAAAAGGGTCTTCCAAGAATAATAGACATACTATCGTCCTCGGGAATATCAAGAATAACAAAGTCCGTTAAAATAGTAACGTTTGCAACTACAACATGCACATCCTCACAAATACCGACAGGTATAGCAGTTGATTTATCAGCCATTTGCAAAGATATTTCAGTAGGTGTCAACTTATTCAAATCAAGTCTACGATATAAAGAGAGAGGCATTACACTAACACCGGCTCCAAGATCACATAAAGCAGTTTTAACATAGTTCCTTTTAATGGAGCATGGTATAGTGGGTACTCCTGGATCTCCAAGTTTCTTTGGTATCCACCCTTAAAAGTATAATTAGCAAGCATGGTGGAAATTTCAGCTTCTGGTATCTTTCTTTTGTTTGTAATAATATCTTTCATGTATTTAGCATAAGGATTGGTTTTGAGCATATCAGTTAATCGCATACGCAAAAAGATAGGTCTAATCATTTCAACAAAGCGCTCAAAATCCTCATCATCCTTTTTCTTGGATGGTTTGGGAGGAAAAGGCATGGGTTTTTGAACCCAGGGCTCTCTTTCTTTACCATGTTTCCTAGCAACAAAGTCTTTCTTATCATAATGTTGATTCTTTGATTGTGGGTTATCAAGATCAATAGCAGGATCAAATTCTATATCATTATCATTACTAGGTTGAGCATCATCATGAACATTATTATTAGCATTATTACTAGTTTCAGGTTCATTACCAGATTGAGTTTCAGCATCAGAAATAGATATATCATTTGGATTCTCAGGTGTTTCAACAATAGGATCACTAGAAGCATGCAAAGTCCTATCATTTTTCTTTTTCTTCTTTTTAGAAGAACTAGGTACATCTATGTTATTTCTCTGAGAATCTTGCTTAATTCTCTTAGGGTGGCCTTCAGGATACAAAGGTTCCTGAGTCATTCTACCAGTTCTAGTAGCCACTCTAACAGCATTATCATTATCTTTACTATTCAATTCATTGAGCAAATCATTTTGAGCTTGAAGTACTTGTTCTACTTGAGTGGTAACCATAGAAGCATGTTTACTAATAAGTTTATGTTCGCCTTTAAAATTAGCCATATAATCACCCAAGTGTTCAAGCAGATTTGAATTGTATTTCAATTGTTTACCAAAATAAGCATTAAAGTCTTCTTGCTTAGCCATAAATTTATCAAACTCATCTAAGCATGGGCTAGCAAATTTAGTAAATGGGATTTCAGCTTTATCATATCTATAGAGAGAATTTACCTTTACTACCTGTGTCGGGTTATCAAGACCATGATTTTCTTCAATAGGTAAAGGATTAAGAGATTATATGTTTCTTCAATAGGCGGTAAATTATGACCATGTATTTCCTCAATAGGAGGTGAATTCTAAACATCTTCAGCTTTAATGCCTTTTTCTTTCATAGATTTCTTTGCCTCTTGCATATCTTCAGGACTGAGAAAGAGAATACCCCTCTTCTTCGGAGTTGGTTTAGGAATAGGCTCAGGAATTGGCTCCGGAGGTGTCCAATTATTTTCATTTGTCAACATATTATTCAATAGAATTTCAGCTTCATCCGATGTTCTTTCTCTGAAAACAGAACCATCACAACTATCCAGGTAATCTCTGGAGGCATCGGTTAGTCCATTATAAAAGATATCAAGTATTTCATTTTTCTTAAGAGGATGATCAGGCAAAGCATTAAGTAATTGAAGAAGCCTCCCCCAAGCTTGTGGGAGACTCTCTTCTTCAATTTGCACAAAATTATATATATCCTTAAAGCAGCTTGTTTCTTATGAGCAGGGAAATATTTAGCAGAGAAGTAATAAATCATATCCTGGGGACTACGCACACAACCGGGATCAAGAGAATTAAACCATATCTTAGCATCACCTTTTAATGAGAACGGAAATATTTTAAGGATATAAAAGTAATGAGTTCTCTCATCTTTAGTGAACAGGGTGGCTATATCATTCAATTTAGTAAGATGTGCCACAACATTTTCAGATTCATAACCATGAAAAGGATCAAATTCAACCAAAGTAATTATATCAGGATTAGCAGAGAATTCATAATCCTTATCAGTAACAAAGATAGGTGAAGTAGCAAAAGCAGGGTTAGGTTTCATTCTAGCATTTAGAGATTGCTTACTCCATTTAGCTAATAACCTTTTGAGTTCATTTCTATTTTTGCAAGCTAAAATAGCTAAAGAAGCTTCTTGATCAAAAACATAACCCTTAGGAATAACAAGTGATTCTTCATCATCACTTTCATCAGTATCATCAGATTCAATATTTTCAATCTCTCTAGCCCTAGCAAGTTATTCATCAAGAAAATCACTAAGTGGCACAGTAGTATCAGGCATAGAGGTAGTTTCATCATAAGTATCATCCATAGCAGAAGTGGCATCATCAATAACATGCGACATATCAGAACGAATAGCAGAAGAAGGTGTAGGTGTCGCAAGCTTACTCATAACAGAAGGATAATCAAGTGTAGAGCTAGATGGCAGTTCCTTACCTCCCCTCGTAGTTGAGGGATAGATCTTGGTTTTTGGATCTCTCAAGTTCTTCATAATGATAAGCAGATATATATATATATCCCAAGTGACCTAAAGAATAGAGTTATGCTCCCCGGCAATGGTGCCAGAAAATAGTCTTGATAACCCACAAGTATAGGGGATCGCAACAGTTTTCGAGGGTAGAGTATTCAACCCAAATTTATTGATTCGACACAAGGGGAGCCAAAGAATATTCTCAAGTATTACCAGCTGAGTTGTCAATTCAACCACCTGGAAACTTAATATCTGCAGCAAAGTGTTTAGTAGCAAAGTAATATGATAGTAGTGATAACGGTAACAAAAGGTAACAGTAGTAAAAGTAATGTTTTTGGTATTTTGTAGTGATGATAGCAATAGCAACGGAAAATTAAATATGCGAAGAACAATATATGGAAAGCTCGTAGGCAATGGATCGGTGATAGAGAATTATGCCGGATGCGGTTCATCATGTAACAGTCATAACCTAGGGTGACACAAAACTAGCTCCAGTTCATTGATATAATGTAGGCATGTATTCCGAATATAGTCATACGTGCTTATGGAAAAGAACTTGCATGACATCTTTTGTCCTACCCTCCTGTGGCAACGGGGTCCTTACGGAAACTAAGGGATATTAAGGCCTCCTTTTAATAGAGAACCGGAACAAAGCATTAATACATAGTGAATACATGAACTCCTCAAACTAAGGTCATCACCGGTAAGTATCCTGATTATTGTCACTTCGGGGTTAACGGATCATAACACATAATAGGTGACTATAGAATTGCAAGATAGGATCAAGAACACTCATATATTGATGAAAACATAATAGGTTCAGATCTGAAATCATGGCACTCAGGCCCTAGTGACATGTATTAAGCATAGCAATGTCATAGCAACATCAATCTCAGAACATAGTGGATACTAGGGATCAAACCCTAACAAAACTAACTCGATTACATGATAGATCCCATTCAATCCATCACCGTCCAGCAAGCCTACGATGGAATTACTCACGCACGGCGGTGAGCATCATGAAATTGGTGATGGAGGATGGTTGATGATGACGATGGCGACGGATTGCCCTCTCTGGAGCCCCGAACAGACTCGAGATCAGCCCTCCCGAGAGGTTTTAGGACTTGGCGGTGGCTCCGTATCGTAAAACGCGGTGATTTCTTATCTCTGATTTTTTATCCCCGAAACTCAATATATGGAGTTGGAGTTGGAGTCGGAGAGGCAACAGGGGGCCCACGAGGTAGGGGGCGTGCCCTAGGGGGGCAGGCGCGCCCCCCACCACCATGGAGAGGTGGTGGGCCCCCTGGCCTTCATCTTTTGCAGGTATTTTTCTTATTTTCTGAAAAGTGGCTCCATGAAGTTTCAGGTCATTCCGAGAACGTTTGTTTCTGCACCTAAATAACACCATGGTAATTTTGCTGAAAACATCGTCAGTCCGGGTTATTTCCATTGAAATCATGCAAGTTAGTGTCCAAAACAAGGGCAAAAGTGTTTGGAAAAGTAGATACGACGGAGACGTATCATTGGTCACTGATCCGGCTGCATCCCGTCCGCCGGCGGAAAGGGAGGACGTGCATGGTTTCTCCGTTCGATGCCGCCGAGGCAGCACGTCCCGATCTATGGTACACGCCGTTCTCTCTGACCAAGCTCCGGCGCGATAGGGCCTACGCCACCTGCTCGCTATCGCAGTATGGGCAGATTCCGCCCGCCGCCGCTCACCTAGTTACATCCCAACGACCTCTAGGTATCCCCTCCGGCCTTGCTCCACTGCTCGTCTTCCCACGTTGCTGCATGTGGATCTTCCATACTTCTTTACCCAAAACGTAGCTTGTCTGGCGTACTTTCCATATTGCAACCTCGTCCTTGCACCAGTTTAGACAAACACAACCGTGTTGTTATCTTCCCTTAGGACAAGGAATATGCTTCTTTTTTGTCGTCGCATGTGTCATTAATTTTTATTGGCCAGTAATTGTTTCCTTTCTACCTCTTTTTTGCAAACAGGGCTATCCATTTCACCTCATTGCTATTGCGACCTTTTCGTGAACTGCACAAATCACTTTTTTTTTCTTAAGAGTCTTTTGTCAGTTGTACTAAAATGTCACACAGGCAACGTCTCTACATTTCAGTGCGACTGCACAAAGGGAGATTGGTTTTGCTCTATCCTCCTCATCCAACTCCGAGCCTAAGAGCATCTCCGGCCGTTCAGCCCCCCAGAGCGCCGAAAAAGAGTGGCCTAGGGGCGAACCGGCACTAGATTGGCCCCTGGGGGTGACCTAGCTCCTAGAAACACCCCCAGAGGCTGCCCCCAGCTGCGGCAAATTCAAACGTAGTCTCATTCCCGCTCACAAAATAGACGCACAAATCCGGCGATCAAGCGGACACAAGTTCGGCATACAAAAAGCAGAAAGGACGCGCGTGCGCATCAGACGGTGAGGTCGGCCTCCGGCGTCGGTGGAGTCGGCATGCGCGGGCTTGGCGGGGTCTCTGTGCTGGGCGGTGTAGGCGTAGCTTCTGTGTTGCGGGTAGTCTCAGTGGCATCATGAGTCGGGCTTGGCGGCGGCGTCGGCATGGGCGGCAGCGTGGGCGGCAGCGTCGATGGAAGCTGGTTCAGGATGAGGCCACGCTCTGCCAAGTACCACGCCTTAACCGCCTCGTCATTGCTTTGGAGCATGTCTGCCCCGCCCAGCAGGAAAGCCAGGTTGGTGTTCCTCTTCTTCACGGCGACATTGGTCCAGAGTAGGTCGAGCTTGTCGTGATGATGTCGTCCATGTCAGCCTCGGTCTCGTCGATGTCGCCTAGGTGCGACAAGGGCAGCGCGCCCCGGCAGAGAGGGGGCGTCAGGGAGAACGCATAGGCGGGCGGCGAGTAGTTGTATGGAGGGTACTGAACGCCGGTGAAGGCGGGCGAGGGCGTCTGCTGGGCCGGGTGTCCATGGGGAAGGTGACATTGGGGTTGAAACCACCATGCGCGTTCCCGTCGGCGTAGCCTGGTGAGGGCGTGCATCCCCATGGCTGCTGCGGTGACGGAGAACCGACGCCTTGCTGGCCCCAGGGCACGTCCTGGGCGTGGCTGCCGGGTGGATTCATCATCCCCGCGCGAGTCGCCTTGGCCTCGGCTTGGTCCACCAAAGCCGCAGACGCACGCGCCGCGCTGTCACGGGCCTTCCTGGCGATCGCCCTGTTTCGCCGGTCGGCGGTGACAGCCTCCCGTCGCTTGGACGGCGGCGCCCTCGGCTTCCTCTGCTTCGGCTGGGCGACGGAGGCGGTCACAGTTGCCACGGTGCGGGGGGCGACATACTTCTCCGGTGGCATGGCGGCAGATGCGAGCGGGAGGGAGATTGGCGTTAGGAATGGAGAGAATGGGAGGGAAGTGGGGGAAAAGCGGGATGAAACGGCGGGAAGAGGCACTCGACTCGCCGACAGGGCGGACCCACGCGCCCTTTTCGCTTGTGCTGGTGACCCCAGGCGCCCCGCAAGGCGCCGGGTTCGGCCTGGGTCCATCGGCACCAGTTTTGGCCCAAGTCGGCCAAAACTGGGCTTCTGGGGGGGCGACTGGGCCTTTTTTCGGCGCTGGCGCGGCAAAAACGCATGGGGAGGGCCTATTGGGGCGCGGCTGGAGATGCTCTAATCTTCTCCAACTACTTAGTCTTAAGAGAGACTGTAAAGGTGACCGGTTTCTATTTGTGTGTTTGTTGTTTCATCAGCAACCCTCTATTATCGTAATCACACTTAATATCTTTGGAACAGGGACGCTCAGCTCTATTTTAGTGGAACTGCACAAAATGATCGGAATGTTGCATGCTCCAGACAGCTACTTTTTTCCAACAAGCCTTGTTGATTTAGACAGAGCTGGGGGGATGTTTCTGCCAATGAAAGCATGTATCAATTTGAATTTAACACCTTCTCACAACTTTGTCTTCACTTGTGATGTAAATATTAGCTCTGGTGTGCTAATAATTGAGATGCATTAGCAAGGAAGTTAGTTTTTATTGTTTCCGAAAGAGCATCGATGGCAAGACACACAAAACAAAATCTCAAAGCTCACACCATTGTACAATTTCATGTCGCTGGAAAATTATTTGTATAGTACGTCAATTATGTAAACAAATGCTGGAAGCTTGATAGCATTGCCAGAAGCCTCTTCGGCATCCGAGTCCATGGGCCATGCACAAAATTATACTCCTTCGTTCCTAAATATTTATCTTTTTACAAATTTCAAATGGGCATATTTTAGAGTGTAGATTCACTCTTTTTGCTTCGTATGTGTACTCCCTCTGTTCCTAAATATTTGTCTTTCTAGAGATTTCAGCAAGTGACTACATACGGAGCAAAATGAGTGAATCTACACTCTAAAATATGTCTATATACATCCGTATGTAGTAGTCCATTTGAATCTCTAAAAAGACAAATATTTGAGTAGTCACTCATTGAAATCTCTAGAAAGACAAATACTCCAGAGTATATTTAAGAACCAAGGGGGTAGTGCACAGCCGCATGGGAGACTTAGCCCGGTCGTTGCGCCGCATTAATAGTGAGTAATGAGCAGTCAAATCGTAAGCCCACCTTTCCCACTGTAAGTTGCTCGGAAGAAGCAACCATCAATATGCTCTTCTTTGAATCCGCTCATACTACTCCATCCATCACTGTTTATAGAGCGCACTTCAGAAAAAGAACAAATCTCTAGGACCAAGGCGACTAGCGATCGGCCTAAAAATAGCATTGGTAGTTATAGCATGACGTCTATTACTAGAGGAAATAATGCGTACACACATGCATGCACTGCTTCCACCCCGAGTACACACATGCATGCACTTACTCCACTCCGTAGTACATTGAGAGAAAATTGTGGACTTGATTGCGGTTACCATGCCCTAATTAATTGAGCATTAAACCAAATGCGTCTAAGACTACCCACAGTGGGAGTAACATAGGTGGCAACATCACACTTATCTAGGCAAAATAGATGATGTGGCATGTAATTAATGAAGAAAGAGAGACATGTGGTTACATATCTAGTTACTGTAACATCACACATATCAAAAAAAGATGAGTCTACAACCTAATAAATGAAGTGATGCATGGCACAACACATATGTTACTACCCACTGTGGAGGTAGTAACATATGCATGTTACTACTCTAAGTTACTCCCCATTGTGACTAGTCTAAAGTCTCTCTAGTGGTGGAAATGCATTGAGAGAAATGCATCATAATGAAGCGCGCCTTGTAAACTGTGATGGAGGGAGGAGTAGTATGAAGGTGCAAAACCAAGTACGCGTATGGCCAGTCGGTCAACGCACCTCCTCTTGGCATATCACTGACATGTGGGACCGGAGTGTGAGCAAACCGATCTCAATTGACGGAAAAATGGCCAACCTGCCGTTCCTTGAGAGAGACGAGGAGCGAGAACACACAGACATGCTCGCACGGAGGCCAAGATATATTCGAGCATGGTTGATCGATATCATCATTACATGTTGGGCTGCCGTTTTCCGCCCTTCTTCGGAATAAATGTGTACTTCATGAGAGATTAAAAAAATAAGAGTACAGACGCTCCACCATGCGGTTCTAGCAGTAGTACTACTAGTACTACTAAACCTTGCGCTTGGCTCTTCGCCTCTTCGTGAAATCGAACAATGATGGTACTCCGCATGTTCGGTACTACAGTGTATGCCTCTGGCAATCTAACACCGAATGAACTGATGCATGTCCACCGCTTGGGTGAGGGTAGGTTGCATTAGTCAAAAGGCGTAACCGAGCTTCACCTTGTCCTGCAAGCTTCTCCTCGTTCTGCAAGTTGACGGGACACACCAAAAAGTAGTGCTAGTCCATACTCCCTCCTTTCTGGTTAATATGGATTAATCTTTTTTGCGGGTAAATGAGAGAGCTTTATTCATATATAAGCATTCTTAGGACGATCAGCCAAGACACTGGTCACTAGGAAGCGAGGTACCCCGCAAAAAAAGAAGCAGGAAGCAAGGTGTTTCACAAGCCATCTCTCGGCCACATTCAAAGTGCAGCAAGCATGGTTCGCACAAAGATGCGCCGCAAGGTTTGCTGAACTTTTTACATGCTGAATAAAAAAAAAGTGGAAATATTACCGAGTGATCCTATTTGTAACAGGATATGAGCCAGAATTAAGCGAGAATTGTGGCGAGTGTTCCATGCAATCAACTTCCATTATCACATGCGAGAACCCTCGAAGAGAACCAAATGTGTTGAAGATTGCTTTATCACATTTTAAAAATATAATAAGAGTGCAGACGCTCCTCCATCCAGTTCCTAGTACTAGTATAGTACATACCTCTATAGACTATACTAGTACTAGTAAAGTTTGCGCTTGGTTGTTCGCCTCTTCGGGTAGTCGAACAATAATAGTACTAGTATAGTGTATGCTTCTGGCAATCTGACACCGAATTAACTGTTACACGTCCACCGCCTGAGCGAGGGAGAGCTTGCATTAGTGAAAAGTTTCTCCTTGTCCTGCGAACCACCGCGCGCAAGCTTCTCCCGTCCTGCAAGCTTCTCCTCGTTCGGCAAGTTGATGGGACACAACAAAGTAATGCTAGTCCGTACCGCCTCCTCTCCGATTAATATGGCTTAATTTCAAACGAGATAAATACACTGTCTGTCACTGTATATTTGTAAAAATACGGTCAGTGGACTTCATAATATGCTCATTGCGCTCAATATATACATTTTCCGGTGTTTATACGGACATTAGCTCACCCTGGCTGAGTATGTGTGTGCATGCATGCGTAGGTTGAGCACTTGAGCGTGACCGTGTGTGTTCCGTCGTGTGCTCGGACATGCATGCATTAGGGTGTCGCGCGTGTTTTTGCGTCCACGTGTACGTGTGACTATTGCATACAGGTAGGTGGAGTACATGTAGGGGCTACTAAAGGAGCAATCAAATCACACAATAAGTTAGTCGGAAGAAGCAACCATCATTTCACTCTTCAATGACACGTACACAATATAAAATGGTTGATATGGAGAGAAAAAGAAAACCACTATATAGACACTAGCAGGGGCCCAAGCTACAAGCCTGCTTGCTTGGGTTGCTCTCTTCACAAGCATAGAACGACGGTGGCCACACCGCTGGTCACATATCCGGCCTGGTCCCGCAGCTGGGGGAAGGGAACAATGTTCTGCGTAGATGCGGTCGACTTCGGCGAGGGAGAAAATCCATAGTCGGTGCGTCCCAATCGGGGGTTACCGCGGTATGGGCCGATGCCGCGTCCCAACCGCCCTTCTAGCTACAGCTCGACGTCCCAGGTAGGCCACCTTCCTTTTGGAGCCGGCTTGCTCCACTGCCGCAGCTCCCCACATAGCTCCATCTCCATGTTGATCTTTCTCCACTTCTACCGGCTTCTACTTGTGATGAGTTCATGTCTCATGAACTAGTGTTAGTACTATTATTCTAATCACACTTCTTCAATATCTTTGCCATCAGGGATGCTCAGCTCGATTTTAGTGGAACTGCACAAAAGCATCGTATAATCCAAGGGTGCCAGCCGTCTTTCCTTCGACAGGTTCTACCTGGCCAGGATATTAAAACCTGTTTAGGGTTTAGGGTTTAAGTCGTAGTGACCCCATCATTAGTTTTTCTTCCGTACACGCTCTCACAACTTTTGTCTTTAGTTGTGAAGTAAATATTGGCTATGATCTGTGAATCATTGAGATGCATCAGCATGCGTGTTAGTTTTCCTTTGTATTTGATGGAATGTTGTAACGGGGCAACCTTGGAGTAGGAATGAAAATGGAGTGGAAAGTTTCCATTTTTTCCGGAGACAAAATGGAAATGAAGAGAAACCAACGTTTAAATCAAGAAAATTCTAAACTCACGCGCCTTTACAGGGCTCTTTAAATCACGTATGTCGCCTTCGTGTCTCACCCTCCTCCACGGGTCGACCCCACACGGTCGCTCGGCATGCCACTCACCGCAAACCAAGTATACGATAACTTTCCTGCCTGCTTGTCGATGGACCATGCCATGGAGTACTAGTACTACTAGAAGAGATTGACGAGTTGGGGGAGGACAGCTAGCTGTAGCACGGACTCCCAAGAATTTTTTACATGCATGTTGTGGCCGGCTATTGCGACCTTTGAACGCGGAGCAGTCGCGTGCACCAGGAAGCGGCACGGGCGACGCTCTCTCAGCCAGTGCGCCACTTCAATATCGGCGCCAGTGAGAGGTCGTGTCTGCTCTGGCCGGGCATGAATGCGGCAATGACCGTTCCGGGCAGGAAGCACGCGTGGGTGATGAAGAGGGTTCGGGTTGGTCAAGAGCAGCCGTGCCAGCGGTCCGGACGCCCGCAAACAAGCGATGTTGTATGTTAATATTGCCGCGTATATAATTAACAACATAAATAATGAGCCAGTTGGACAAATATGATTGGAGATGGAGATGGAAATGGAATTTTACGTAAACATGGATATGCATGTCTATGTCTATGTGTGTTTGTGCGACGACTCTCTCGACCTGGAAGCGGGGGCATGTTTTTGATCGAGTTTTCTTTCTTGGTACGTTAAAAAATTGTCCACCAGTTTTCGTTTCTTTTTTCTGGGAATGCGCATATTCTATTTCAAACCACTGCTATGGAGAGATTTTTTACTCCATTATAGCCTCTTGTTTGATAGAGTTTCTCGTGTCTCGCTCTCTCACCCTCTCCATATCAAAACAAGATGACAGTGTCCCACTATCTCTCTCCTCACCGGTGGTCACAGATCCGGCCGAATCCCATCCGCTGCGGGGGGTGAGGAGGTGCAGCATTGATGTTGTCGCCATCGGCGAAGGAGGAAGCCGATTCGCACCGTCCTCTCGGAGCCGGCGCTGGCGCGGACGAAGGTCCTTCGCGCCCTTGTTCGTTGCCGTCGTGTGGGCAGATCCCGCCCGCCCGCCTAAGCAACATCTCGCCCACCTGAGGTATAACTTCTTGTACTGGTCCAGCTCCCCAGGTCGCTGCATGCAGGTTTTCTTCTATGCCACTACTCCCCAGCTCCCCATGTATAGTAGCTAGGGTTCGTCGGCTGGTCCAACATCACCTACTATTATAGAGGAAAAGCCACTCGAAAAGTTGTCCTGATTTATGCCTCGGTGAAGGTATACATGTTGTTTTGACAAAAAATACATGGTGGTTGTGCGGTCATTGTCCATATGCTCCTATAGCTGCTGCTAATCTAATACTATCACTGGTTAAATGAAGAAAAGCTTTTTTCTCAGGTATCCTGGTTTAGTTCCCGTCAAGATAATCCTGATGCTTCTGTTTGTTGGTGTACTTTTAATAATTCTTATTGACAATTGAGATGTCGTTGTTAATCTTGTAAGACAAAGTAACAACACCATATCCCTTTTTTATATTTTTGGAAACAGTGATGCGTATCTCCATACCCGGGCATGTCTTCCTCAATTTTAGTGGAAATATTCTCAAGTATTAGCAGCTGAGTTGTCAATTCAACCACACCTAGAAACTTAATATCTGCAGCAAAGTATTTAGTAGCAAAGTAATATGATAGTAGTGGTAACGGTAGCAAAAGGTAATGATAGCAAAAGTAATATTTTTGGTATTTTGTAGTGATGATAGCAATAGCAACGGAAAAGTAAATAAGCGAAGAACAATATATGGAAAGCTCGTAGGCAATGGATCAGTGATTCAGAATTATGCCGGATGTGGTTCATCATTTAACAGTCATAACCTAGGGTGACACAGAACTAGCTCCAATTCATCAATGTAATGTAGGCATGTATTCCGAATATAGTCATACGTGCTTATGGAAAAGAACTTGCATGACATATTTTGTCCTACCCTCCTATGGCAGCGGGGTCCTAGCGGAAACTAAGGGATATTAAGGCCTCCTTTTAATAGAGAACCGGAACAAAGCATTAACACATAGTGAATACATAAACTCCTCAAACTACGGTCATCACCGGTAAGTATCCCGATTATTGTCACTTCGGGGTTAACGGATCATAAGACATAATAGGTGACTATAGACTTGCAAGATAGGATCAAGAACTCACATATATTCATGAAAACATAATAGGTTCAGATCTGAAATCATGGCACTCGGGCCCTAGTGACAAGCATTAGGCATAGCAAAGTCATAGCAACATAAATCTCAGAACACAGTGGATACTAGGGATCAAACCCTAACAAAACTAACTCGATTACATGATAAATCTCATCCAAACCATCACCGTCCAGCAAGCCTATGATGGAGTTACTCACGCACGTCAGTGAGCATCATGAAATTGGTGATGGAGGATGGTTGATGATGACGATGGCGATGGATTCCCCTCGCCGGAGCCCCGAATGGACTCCAGATCAGCCCTCCCGAGAGGTTTTAGGGCTTGGCGGCGGCTCCGTATCGTAAAACGTGATGAATTCTTCTCTTTGATTTTTTTCTCCCCGAAACCAAATATATAGAGTTGGAGTTGAGGTCGGAGGAGCTCCAGGGGGCCCACAAGGTAGGGGGCGCGCCCTGGGGGGGGGGGGGGGCAGGCGCGCCCCCACCCTTGTGGCTAGGGTGTGGGCCCCCTGGTCTTCATCTTTTGCAAGGATTTTTTATTATTTCTTTAAAGATGTTCCGTGAAGTTTCAGGTCATTCCGAGAACTTTTGTTTCTGCACATAAATAACACCATGGCAATTCTGCTGAAAACAGCGTCAGTCCGGGTTAGTTCCATTCAAATCATGCAAGTTAGAGTCCAAAACAAGGGCAAAAGTGTTTGGAAAAGTAGATACGACGGGGACGTATCAACTCCCCCAAGCTTAAACCTTTGCTTGTCCTCAAGCAATTCAGTTGATAAACTGAAAGTGATAAAGAAAAACTTTTACATACTCTGTTTGCTCTTGTTGTTGTAAATATGTAAAGCCAGCATTCAAGTTTTCAGCAAAGATTATGAACTAACCATATTCACAATAACGCATAGGTCTCATGTTTACTCATATCAATGGCATAATCAACTAGCGAGCAATAATAATAAATCTCAGATGACAATACTTTCTCAAAACAATCATAATATGATATAACAAGATGGTATCTCGCTAGCCCTTTCCGAGACCGCAAAACATAAATGCAGAGCACCTTTAAAGATCAAGGACTGACTAGACACTTTAATTCATGGTAAAAGAGATCTAGTTAAGTCATACTCAATGTAAACTAACAATAATGAATGCAAATGACAGCGGTGCTCTCCAACTAGTGCTTTTTAATAAGAGAATGATGACTCAACAGAGGTGCCAGAGCTCAATTTTGAAATAGAGGTGAATAATATTTTGAGTGGTATACTTCCATTGTCAACATAACAACCAAGAGATGGCAATATCTTCCATACTACACACATTATAGGCGGTTCCCAAACAGAATGGTAAAGTTTATACTCCCCCTCCACCAACAATCATCAATCCATGGCTTGCTCGAAACAACGAGTGACTCCAACTAACAAGAGTCCCAGGGGGAGTTTTGTTTGCAATTATTGTTATTTAGTTTGCATAAAGCATGGGACTGGGCATCCCGGTGACCAGCCACTTTCTCGTGAGTGAGGAGCGGAGTCCACTCCTGAAAGTGCTAATGGCACTTAAGCTATATTTTGGTGTGATGACAATGTGGTTAGTTGAACTAATATCGGTTGCTAAAGTTTATCTCAGGTTATTGGTTCTAAGTGCCCGCGATGGAGATGTGCGACCCCCATTTCAAAAAAGGGACAAAGGCGTGGTCTTTCGACGCTTCGGGTTTAGTTTTGGTTTGCTTCGAGTCGTAGGAAAGACCGCACTATTAAGAGGGGTTTGTGTGGATAAATGTCGTGTGGGAATGCCTTGCCGAGCCTTACTCTCTTACCCTTCCCACTCCGACCACCTAAAAAGAACCTAGTGTGTGTGTTGTGGTACTCAGAAAGTTGCAACAGAAAGTTACTGGGTACCCCGTGCGCACGGGGTCTTTTGACCCCCGTGCGCACGGGGTACTGCGTAACTCTCTGGGTACCCCGTGCGCACGGGGTCTTTTGACCCCCGTGCGCACGGGGGGTGGTGTGTTTGTCTCTGTGTACCCCGTGCGCACGGGGCTGACTTAGCCCGTGCGCACGGGGTCCAACGGGCAGAAATCCCCACCAGCCCATGAACACTATTTAAAGGCCCTTCTTCCACCTCCAAACCTTAACCCTAATGTCTTGTTGAGCTCCACCATTGCTACACCCCATTTTGCTCAATACTCTCAATCCCTCCACCCAAACTTGTTGAAACTTTGGGGATTGGGAGAGCAAGACCCGATCTACAACTTGACCAAACCAAATCGCGTTCCCCGCAACATTTCTTCCCCATTGACTTGTTACTCTTGGAGCTTGGGCTCCTAGGCGGTTAGAGGTTCCTCCGGAAGCTTCCTTGCTTGTGGTGTGCTCCGGAGAAGTTTGTAAAGGTGTGGTGGTCGCCTTCAAGACCAACCCCGAGTGTTTCGAGGCTCATCCGTTGGGGGTGACTCGAAGGAGAATACGGTGAGCCTTTGGTGGCATTCCGCAAGCTTTGGCTCCGGCACCGCTCCAAACGGAGATTAGCTCTTCCCCAAGGAAGAGTGAACTTCGGGTTAAAATCCGTCCTCGTCTCACTTGTGGTTAATCCTTTCCCGCACCTTTCTTTGTTGTTGTATGCTTGTTGGCTTGCTAAGTAGTTTGTTGCCTAGCATTTTCTCTCTTGGAGCTTGCTTGTCATATAGGTTGCATTCACCTAGTTGCATATCTAGTGAACTCTTTTATCCGCTAAGCCTTAAAATCTACAAGAAAGATTAAAATTTGTAGTCTCCTATTCACCCCCCCTCTAGTCGACCGTATCGATCCTTTCAATTGGTATCAGAGCCTCGTGCTCTAATATAAGGTTTTACAACCTTAGAGGATATGGTCGATCTAGGGAATGAGGGAGGTGGCCTACCCGTTGCGGGGATGGTCAAAACCAACCCCCCGCCGCGACCGAGCACTTGGTGCTCCGACACTTGGTGCTCCCGTCGTTGCTCCCGCCGCTCCTACTAACCCGAATGTCCCCTTGACCATGGCCGATCTTCTTTCAATGTTTGCGGACCTCAAAGTCTCTATGTTGAAAGAGGTTTGGGCCTCGGTCAAGGAGGAAATTGATGCTCGCTTAAAGCCATCAACGTCCGCATCAAACACGTTTAATCCAAATGAGGTTCATGATGCGGATGGATTGAGGGAACCTCTTGCTTCTCCAGCTCAAGTTCCCCAGTACAATGTCGTGGAACCCTTTTACTCTCCTCAACCCTTGCAACATCCCCGCATTAATCTTGTTGGGCCTCCGCCCCCTTTGAAAGCTAATGCATTTTCTAAGTGGAAGCTAGATATGGAGTCTCACATGCGCACTGCTTCAACTCAATTGTGGTGGATTGTGGTCAATGGATTCAACCCCAAGGACCCAATGAATCTCACTCCAAGGGAACCAGTTGATGATCAACTCAATGCTACCGCGCACAACATGCTTCGCAACGCCATGACTGAAGACTATAGTGATTCCATTGCTCTTCTCAAAACCGCAAAGGAAATTTGGGATTGCCTTGAGGAGGCTCTTGAAGGAGATGAAGAAATTCAAAGATCTCTGTTGGCCTTGCTCAAACAAGAAGTCAATCTCTTTGTGAGGAATGAGGGTGAGTCCGCAGAAGAGGTTTACCGAAGGTTGAAGTCCCTTGTGCTCAACTTGAGAACCTTTGGGTGCACTTGGGCAAATGATGAATTCATCAAGGACAAGTTCATAGATGCTATGGTTCTCACAGAACATACCATGGTCATGATGGTTCATCAACGTCCGGACTATCACAAGTTGACTTCGGCTCAAGTTGTTTCCACCTTCTCTACCCATGTTCTTTTGGAAACCAAGTCCAAGAAAACATTTGCAATAGCTCAAGCAACCAAGAACTCCAATCTTGCCTTGAAGGACAAGAAAGTGATGAGCCAATCCTCAAGGGAGGAAGAAGTGAGTGAAGAGAACTGTGAGGAGGATAATGATACCTCGTGCCCAGCAAATGATTTTGCAGAAGACTTGGCTCTCTTAGTCAAGAAGTACTCCGGGACCATGGAAAACAAAGGAAGAAATCTTCAAGGAAGATCCTTTGGATGAAGGAAATGCTACAATTGTGATAGCCCAAGACACTTTGTTCATGATTGTCCATATGAGAGACGTGAAGACAAGTCCGAGAAGCTTGTGCTTAAGAAGAAGAAGTTCACCAAGTTTGCAAAGAGGAAGGATGAAAAGGCTCTTGTTCGTGAAGAATACATGTCTGGAGATGAAGATGATGGTGATGATGATCAAGTGGGCACGGCCACCTTTGCCATGCATTCCACTACCTCCTCCTCCACACCGGCCTCTTCGACTCTCCAAACGAGGACAAGCCATTCACTCATCGGTGCCTCACGGCCAAAGAGGTAAAAACAAAGTCCAAACCCAAGAAACCCGGCACCTACACTCCCAATGTCTCATGTGAGATAGTGGAGGATGAGTGTGAGGAGGGTGTGGATAATGATGAGGAATCCTTAATGGCTTTCATGAAAACTCTTCATGGTGAAGCTCGTGCTTGTTTTGGCCATCTCCTTAAGTCACTTGCCGAACACGATGACTTTATTGAGAACGTTGAGAACCTCCTTATAGAGGAAAAAGAGAGAGTTGATCTCCTCGAGCATGAACTTAATGAAGAGAGTGTCATGAGAGCATCACGTGAGGAAGCCTTATCTGCTCATCAAATTGACTTTGTTCAAACCAATGATGCTTTGCAACTTGCTCTTGAGAATAAAGATGCTCTTAACATTAGAGTTGAAAAGCTTCTAGTTGACCATACAAGACTTGTTGAGGAGCATGAGTTCCTTGTGATTAGTTCCAAGGTTGTCAAAGGTGACCTCATTTCCCTCACCAAGTCTTATGCTCAACTAAAAGCTACAACCATTAAGGATCTCACTTCCGTACCTCATATAGATTTAAATGATGATGCTTGTACGGCTAACTTTGCTCATGATTGCACCTCCCTTCAAGAGGAAAATAAGAAGTTGAAAGCTCAAATTGAGAAAGGGCTTGTATCATGCATCCAAGGGGAGAAAAACCTAAACGATCTCTTGAGCAACCAAAAGGAGTGTGTTGCCAAGGAGGAAGTTGGGTTTAATCCCGCATCTAAGAGTGGTAAGAAAAAGAAGAAGAAGAAGAACAAGAAGATCGGTCCGACTCCTTCCCCTCCCCAAAAGGTAGTGTTTGTGCAAGAAGGGCACAAGGAGAAGGAGAAGGAAATGAAGGGTGTTGGGAATGGAAAGGTCATTAGGGACAAGGCCATTCCCAAGAATTTTGCCCGCAAGAACAATCCATCATATGTTCTCATGAGAGGAGATGATGGCTATACCTTTGCAAAATTTGTTGGAACTAACTATGATGATTATGCTTGGACTATTTGGGTTCCCAAGACCCTCGTTGCTAACTCACCAGGTCCCATTGCAAAATGGGTACCTATAACCAAAGCTTGATTATTGTAGGACTGTGTCTCCGGTGGAACTCAATGGGTGATCGACAGTGGATGCACCAATCATATGACCGGAGAAAGGGAGATTCTTGTGGAGTTCATTGATTCACTCAAGGCCTCTTCGAACATCTCCTTCAGTGACAATAGCAAGGGCAAGGTATTGGGTTTGGGCAAGGTGGTAATCTCTAATGATTGATCTCTTTCAAATGTCATGCTTGTCCAATCCCTTCACTACAACTTACTTTCTACTATTCAATTGGCCCGTGCCGGTTATGATTCACATTTTGGTGAATTCCATGTGACCGTCTTTAAGAGAAGCAATCTCAAAGTGGTCTTTGTTGGGCATGTTGAAGAAAACCTTTATGTGGTTGATTTCTCGAAAGAGAAAACTCATCTTGCGACATGCCTAATGGCCAAGGCCGATGTGGGGTGGCTATGGCACCGTAGGCTAGCCCACATGGGCATGAGAAATTTACAAGCTCTCTTAAAGGGGGAGCACATTCTTGGACTAACTAATGTTTCTTTTACCAAAGATCGTCCTTGTAGTGCTTGCATTGTCGGGAAGCTTCATGAAAAAGCTCATAAAGTAAAGACTATCATCACCACCTTGAGGCCCCTCGAGCTCATCCATTTGGATCTATTTGGGCCTCCAACATATGATAGTTTGGGAGGAAGGAGATATTGCCTTGTCATTGTTGATGACTGCACAAGATATACTTGGGTGTTCCTCTCAAGACTAAAGATGAAACTCAAGAAACCTTCATCAATTTTGCCAAAGAAGCTCAAAGTCAACATAACTGTGAGATCAAGGCAATCCGAAGTGACAATGGCACCAAGTTCTAAAACTATACAATGGATGTATTCTTGAGTGAAGAGGGGATAAAGCACCAATAGGCCGCACCATATACTCCCCAACAAAATGGTGTTGTAGAGAGGAAGAATCGGACTCTTATTGAGATGGCTAGGACCATGCTTGATGAGTACAAATCACCATACAAGCTTTGGGCAGAAGCCATCAACACCGCGTGCCATGCTTCAAACCAGCTTTATCTTCACAAGCTCAAGAACAAGACCCCTTATGAGCTCCTAATCGGGAGAAAGCCCAACGTCAAATACTTCCCGGTATTCGGTTGTAAGTGTTTCATTTTAAACAAAAAATCTCGGTTAGCTAAATTTGATTCTAGAACTTATGAGGGCATATTTGTTGGATATGCATCAAACTCTCATGCTTACCGAGTTCTCAATAAATCCACCGAATGCATTGAGGAAACAGTAAATGTGGAGTTTGATGAAGATAACGACTCCCATATGGAGCAAATTGTTCCTAGTATTGTAGGTGATAAGGCTCCTTCACAAGCTATAAGGACAATGGGGATAGGCCACATTCTTCCACAAGAAACACCCCATGTCCAAGTAGAAGAAGAAGGAGAAAGAGCCCCTCTTGAGGATTTTCCACAAGGGAAGTCATCACCGACACCACTTGTACAAGATGTTTCGGGAAATAATGAACCTATCCAAGAACAAGATCAAGACCCTCATATTCCTGAGCAAGATCAAGAGCAAACTCTTCTGAATAATGAAGAACCAATCGTTGAGGCTCAAGATCAAGCTCAAAGTCCTGATCAAGATCAAGATCAACCCCAACCACAAGTATCTTCATCGTCATCACTTCCTACTGAGCAAGAACTTGTGGTTGCAAAGAAAAGATTGTCTCCAAGGCTAAAGCAATCTCAAGGGCAAGCTTCTTCATCAAGTCCAAAACCAAGTGAAGAAGAGCTTGACCGCAAAGATCAAAAAGTGGCCGCCAAGCTGAAACATCTTCAACACCTCACCGAGAACATCTACAGAAGCATCAAAAAGGGGGTAACTACTCGTAGACTTTTGGCAAACTTTTGTGAACATCACTCGTTTGTCTCTTGTGCTGAACCCCTTAAGGTGGAAGATGCACCTGACGATCCGGATTAGATAGATGCCATGCATGAATAACTCAACAACTTCACAGGCAACAAAGTGTGGACCCTTGTAGAAAGACCCAAGGAATTTCATAATGACATTGGAACAAAGTGGATTTTCAAGAACAAACAAGATGAATATGGACAAGTAATAAGGAACAAGGCAAGGTTAGTGGCACAAGGTTTCACCCAAGTTGAAGGTTTGGACTTTGGTGAAACTTTTTCCCCCATTGCCCATCTCGAATCCATTCACATCTTGCTTGCTTATGCCTCTCATCATGATTTCAAACTATATCAAATGGATGTTAAGAGCACATTTCTTAATGGTCCTCTTAAGGAGTTGGTGTATGTCAAGCAACCTCCTGGTTTTGAAGACCCCGATCATCCCTCTCACGTTTATGAACTCCATAAGGCACTCTATGGACTCAAACAAGCACCTCATGCTTGGTATGATCACCTTACGGTGTTCCTAAGCGAGAAGGGGTTGCAGATTGGGGTAATAGATTCCACTCTCTTTACAAACAGGGTAAAAGGAGAGTTGTTTGTCTGCCAAATATATGTTGATGATATTATCTTTGGGTCAACTAACCATGCTATTAATGTTTAGTTTGAGAATCTTATGACTAAGGAATTTGTCGGATTTCGGGTTCCGGCAGACCCTTGAGGTTCGAACACGGGGGTGCGCGCGGAGATTTCGCCTCCTACCTACCTGCACCCCTCCGCCTCGCTAAGATCTAAGCTATGGAAAGAACAACACAAGAGACACAGGGTTTATACTGGTTCGGGCCACTGTTGTGGTGTAATACCCTACTCCAGTGTGTGGCGTGGTGGATTGCCTCTTGGGCTGATGATGATGAATGATACAAGGAAGAACAGCCTCACGAGGGTCTGTTCTTGGCTGGGGCGATGAACTGCTGGGAGGAGTTCAGCCACCCTTCTCTCTCTCTCTCTGATCGAACCCCCCTTTGATTGTCCAACCCCCTTTCCTCTGTGGGTGGCTGGTCCTATTTATAGAGGCTCTGGTCCTCTTCCCAAATATCGAGCGGGAAGGGAGGCAACAATGGCGGTCTAATTTGAAGGGGGACAGCTAGTCCTAGCTACCCTGACAAAAGTAGTCTTCGCCTGCACAAAGCTCTGGTGGTGACGTTGTCCTAGGCTCCACGATGACCTCCGTCTTGCAGTCCTCCTGGTCTTGGTCTTGTTGCACCGAAATGGCAACCTTTGCCTGATGCCTCGGTACTCCGCGGCTGCGCTTGCCCCCTTTGCACCAAAGAGGAAAGGAGGACACTGCGCGGGCTGGCACCCGCCTGGCGCCCTTGGTCGTCATGGCTTGCGTCATGGGCACCTCGTGAGGTACCCCGCCTTGATCTCTCCGCCTCCTCGCGAGCTAGCCTGATGAGGCCATGCCTGAGGAAGCTCCGTGTCGTCCGCCCCACGAGGCTTGGCCCCTCGCGAGGGTCTTGGGTCTATGTTGATGAAGATGGGCCGTGCTGGGCCCCCTTTTAAGCCACGCCGCAGGCCGCAGGCAGGCAAGTCTGGGGAGCCCCGTTCCCAGAACGCCGACAGTAGCCCCCGGGCCAAAGGCGCACCCGGACTTGGCCGTGCAGGGAGGCGGAAGGGAAAGAGCGAAGCACCGCGGGCCCTAACAGCCTGCGGCCTTCGGCGCCGCGTGGCGGTTGACTGGACGTGGGCGCCTCAGCAACCGCGCGAGTTGATAAGGGAGAGGCATCTGCCCAGGCTTTGCTTTTTGCTTTCTCTGGTTGCTGCTCAGAGCCCCTTTCTTACGCCTCTCCTTCCTTCCTCCAAAATTTCCAGATCTACTCCGACCGCGTTACCTAGGAAGCCATGGCGCCTCGTCAGTCCCTGGCCGGAGCTTGGTACTCGTCTGCCCTGGACGTGCCAAACGTGTCGGAGGCGAGCCTTGCCCGGTTGCGCCGGATGGCGGCGGCGCAGGGCATCAACAGGGCGAAGGTGCTCAAGGCCGGCTCCGCCACCCCGGAGGGCCAAGGGAGCACCTTCTATCCATTCTTCGTAAGTTCCATTGCCGCTGGCCTGGTGCCTCCCTTCTCTAAGTTCTTGTTCTCTGTCCTCCGCCATTACAAGCTACAGGCTCTGCATCTCCACCCCAACTCCATCCTTCTCCTGGAAATCTTCGCTTATTACTGCGAGGCTCACGTAGGGGTGCAGCCCTCAGTGGCCTTGCTGCGCCACTACTTCTACCTCCGGACCTCTCGCGGTCCTGCTTCCGCGTGTGCGAGCTTCATCGCGTACGGTGGCGCCATTGCCATCTCGAACCCCGGGAAAAGGATTGAGGGCTTCAGGAGCAAGTGGGTCTTGGCGGATGTTGGGCGCATCCACCCTCGGCTGATCTTGCCCACGGAGCAGCCCACGAACTCCAGCGATTGGGGTCAAGCGGAGTCGCGGGCCCCCGCGCAAAGCTGGTGCTGGAGAAGATGGACGCGGATTTGAGGCCGACCAACATGGCGGCGGCGAAGCTGACCGGCGCGTCGCTGTTGAGGGAATTCCTGGAGCACCAGCTGGCTCCGCTTCGGTGGTACTCACTTCCGATGTGGAGGCCCCATCCGAGCCCCGCGGCATTGGCCGACGGAGATCTGGCTGCGGTCCTCCAATCTCTGGTCGGGGGCGATGTGGCGAGGTTGGAGGGCGCTCCTACGCCCTTGTTCCTCCACGACGACTGGGAGCGGGTAGTGGAGTCCATGCCCGTCTTCAACGGGGATGGGCCTGTGCCCATGGAAACTCCCGAGGAACCGGTGGACGTGCCCTCCGAAGATTCTAGCGAAGAGGAGGAAGGAGGGGAGCGGGAAAGAGGGCCTGACTCCGAGGCGACTGACGGAGAGTCGAGGGCTCCCCTTCCCCGGCGCAGGTCTCGTGTTCTCCGCCTCTCTCCAAGCGGTGATGACGAGGATGACGACGAGGATGACGACAAGGATGACGACGAGGATGACGGCGACTAGGACGATGGGAGCTTGCCCCCGATCCCGAAGAAGGACAGGACCGGGCTGATCTCCCACGGGTCTACCCCGGCCCCGAGGCGGACCGCATGCGCATCCTCCGCTTCCAAGCTTCCCGAGGTTGACCCTTCTAGCCGGCTTTCAGGCTTCAAATTTGGCCGGAGGCCGCTCGAGCTCACTAGCGACGACCCGTAAGCGTTTGATCCTTGTCTTTATTTCTTGTCCTGCTTCTGAGGCTTGACGTCCACATCTCTTGGATAGGCTGGCGCCCGCAGCAAAGAAGCCGAAAGGAGCTCCTGAGGTTCCACCCATGGCAGTGCCTCTGCCCGCGAAGGAGGGTGACCGCGACGCACGGGCTTCTCCTGCCCGGTCGTCCTCGCGAGGCCAGGCTGAGCCGGCTGGGGCGAGCTCAGCCCCCACGGCCCATGTGACTCCCGAGGTGTCCTTGCCTGCCGCCGCCACTGCAGCCGTTGGGGCGCAGCAGACTCTGCCTCAGGACGCTGTGGCCGCGCTGCCGCCTTCTCCTCCTACTCCACCGGCTGCTATCTCTCCGACTCCTTCTGCCGTTCTGGATCATGCTGCTGCTGAGCTGGACCGACTGCGGCAGGATCTTCTTGGCGCCGACCCTCGCTTGGTGGCTGGGCGCTTGGAGCTGGCTTCAGGATGGGTTCGCTCCGATGCTTCGATTCGGGCGGCACTGGTCCAGGCCTCGAGGGCTTGCACTGAGCAGAAAAAGGTCGTCCTTGAGGCGAAGGCTACTCGTGATGCAGCCCTGGGGGAGGCGGTCGACGTCCGTGGTCGCTGCGAGGCGCTGGAGGACGAGCTACAAGGCCTGCGGGACCAGCTCGTGAGGCGGCCGTCAAGGAGAGGGAGGTCAAGCTCGGGAAGCGCCACGACCGCCTAGGCACGCTGGAGCAGGAGTTGGGGGCGAGGAAGGCCGAGCTGGACGACAAGGCCCTGGTTCTTGCTGAGGACCGCGTGGCCTTCATGGAGATGGAGGCAAAGGCTTGCTCCTCGCTGAGGACGCTTTACGACAGCGGCCTGGAGAGCCCGCTGGCTGGCGCTGAGGACGGCCCCACCAAGCTGCTTCCCTTCCTGGTTCGTGCTCTTGAAGATGTCGCCCTTGGCCTTGGCCCCACGGCCGAGGCCGAGGCGCGTGTTCTGTCCTCTGCAGCACTAACGCGGGTCCTCACCCACATCTATCTTCGCGATCCCGGCGTCGACCTCGACAGCCTCCTAGAGCCAGTAAGCGGCAAGCGTGCCACTGCCGAGGCCGTGAAGGGTCGCGCGGAGGCTCTGCTGGGGAAGTTCCGGGCCTTCAGCACCAAGCCGAAGCAAGGCGCTGCCGACCCCACTGCTTCGTAAGGCAAACCCATTCCGCGCTGCTCCTCCGCCGACAAGTGACTCCATTGGCTCCTGTCCTGCCTTTAATTCCTGCACATGTATCATGCCTCGGGGAGGCGTTTAAACTTGAGTTTGGCATTGAGATAACAGTGTGGACTGTAATATTTGCTTTTGAATTCCTTGAAATTTGCGCTTTTCCTTCCTACTTGCTTATGTTCTACGCCGGCAGAGCCCGGCCCCGCGCATACCTCACCAGGCGTTAGTCCCGACCGGAAACCAGGACGGGGCCAAGGAGTGAGGGGCTACGTGACAAGTTAGGATCCTGAGTCGCGATGCTCATGAGTCCCCCTTAGCGCACGAACAGCAAGTAGGGAGGTGTGAAGTGGGTGGATCTACCGTTCTACGTCTGCAGAGCCCGGCCGCGCGCATACCTCACCCAGCGTTAGCCTTTCGGAACTAAGGAGTGAGGGGCTACGTGACCAGTTAGGCTCTTGAGTCGCGATGCTCAGGAGTCCCCCTTGACGCTCAAACGGCCTTCGTACCTTGGCTCCGCTCGGGGAGCGACGCGCGACGAACCAGGCCCCCCGAGGGGGGGGGGGCTGGGCGGCGTGCGTCTGGGCGTGACCCAGGCGCAGCCCCCGTGCCCAGCCCCCTCGCGCGGCACTCCCAAGGGAAGGCGTTATGATGAGGCTAGACACTAAGCTCTGGGCTCCCTGAGGTTGATGCGGCCCGGGGGCCACCCTCAGTTGTTTATCACCAGCGCGGAGCATAGCGCTTCCGTATGTGTACGGGCATAGCCGCTCCTCGGCAGTTTCGTCAGCCAGCATGGAGCATGGTGCTTCCACTGGTGAGGTACCCCGCCTTGATCTCTCCGCCTCCTCGCGAGCCAGCCTGATGAGGCCGTGCCTGAGGAAGCTCCGTGTCGTCCGCCCCGTGAGGCTTGGCCCCTCGCGAGGGTCTTGGGTCTGTGTTGATGAAGATGGGCCGTGCTGGGCCCCCTTTTAAGCCACGCCACAGGCCGCAGGCAGGCAAGTCTGGGGACCCCCATTCCCAGAACGCCGATAGAATTTGCGATGAGCATGATGGGAGAGTTGAAGTTCTTTCTCAGTTTTCAAGTGAAGCAATTGAGAGGTGGAACCTTCATCAATCAATCTCGTTATATCCAAGACATGCTCAAGAGATTCAAAATGCAAGATGTCAAGCCAATGAAGACACCCATGGCCACAAATGGTCAACTTCATCTTGATCCAAATGGTAAAGAGGTGGATCAAAAGGTATATCGCTCTATGATCGGTTCCTTGCTTTATCTTTGTGCATCTAGGCCAGATATTATGTTGAGTGTGTGTATGTGTGCAAGATTTCAATCCGCTCCTAAGGAGAGCCACTATTCGGTAGTGAAAAGGATCCTTCGATATTTGGTTCATACCCCAAACTTGGGCCTTTGGTATCCCAAGGGATCATCATTTGAGTTAATGGGTTACTCGGATTTGGATTGGGCCGGAGACAAGGTTGATCGCAAGTCCACATCCGGCTCATTTCAATTCCTAGGGAGATCGTTGGTAAGTTGGTCTTCAAAGAAGCAAAATTGTATATCTCTCTCCACAGCCGAAGCCGAGTATATTGTTGCTGGAAGTTGTTGTGCCCAATTATTATGGATGAGGCAAAGTTTGATGGATTACGGTGTCAAATGTGACAAAGTGCCTCTTTGGTGTGACAATGAAAGTGCCATCATGATCGCCAAGAATCCAGTTCAACATAGCAAGACCAAGCATATTGAGATTCGTCATCATTTCATTAGAGATCATGTGGCCAAGGGAAACATTGAGTTACTCCATGTCAACACCGAGAATCAACTAGCAGACATCTTCACCAAGCCCCTTGATGAAGCAAGATTCTGCGAGTTAAGGCATGAGCTAAATATCGTGGATATTAGTAACTTCGGATGAAACTCTTGCTCACACACACATACTCATGTAGTATCTTGCTTAGATGTAGGCACATGTCTAGGGGGAGCTAGCTCAACTCATGAGCTATCTTATACTAGAAGTGCATAAAACAAACACAATCTTTCACATAAGCCACTTTAGGTGGTACTTGTGCTTCAAAGATGAGTATTGGTCTTGGGCCCAAGGTTCATATATTCGCGGTGCCATACCAAGTAAACTCAAACATGGTGGCCTCGGCCACCGCCCTTGCTTGAGGGTTGTGTCCGTGTTTGTTTCGCTTGTGTGGTGTGTTGTTTCTTTTCCTTTTTGGTTGGTTCTCCTTGCTTCTCTTTTGGTACAAGTGCTCCACATATACCCTTTCCATAGTGATAGGACTTTGCTCGCGACGTATTCAGAAATGTAGACTGAGTGCTTTGTGAAGTAGGGGTAAGAGTATACACTCAGCCCTATATTTAAAAATCCACTCATGTCAAAGTTCCTGAATACCCCGTGTGCACGGGACCCCCGTGCGCACGGGGCTCACTTAGCTCGTGCGCACGGGGTCTGTGGTATCTGGTCCTGAAGAGGTGGGGCATGGGGGGGCTCAGGTTCATTTCCACCCATTCGCCCCCTCCACTCCCCAGGAAGCCTCCAGCGCCGCCGCTATCGCCTCCACTCACCGGAGCTCCTCCAGGCTTTGCCAGGGTTCCTCCTCCATGGATCTGCATCCAGATGGGGTCCTCCTCCGACTCTGCTGACAAGAGGTCTGAGCTTCGTCGCAAGCGTGCAAAAGGAGGATCAAAGGACTTCACCATTGCTCGTCGTCAGCTGTCTGAAGGCATGGGTCAGGGGTCTAGGTCAGGTCAGGGCCATGCTCGCCGTGCAGCCTCAAAGCGGCCTGTTGTTGAGGCTTCCGATGATTCTGAGGAAGAATATGACTCACAAGATGATGAGATATAAGAAGAAGATGATCATGGTGAGGAAGATGAAGAAGAGGAAGACGAGTCTAGTCCGGAGCAAGCCGTTCCGGGCAGGCGTGACCTCCGGAATATGCCTCTTGTCAAGTGGACCAAGCCAGAGATCTGGGCTGAGAGACAGAGCTATCCGTATGTTAAGGCCACGAGTATGGGAGTGGATCCCCATTTGAAGAATGGGTTTCAGCAAAGGATCTATCATGAGCTTCTTATGACCAAGTCAAAGAAGTTTGCTCCTCACAAGCAAGTCAACACTGAGAGTTTGCGCGACAATGATCATCTGTATCCTGGTGTGTACTCCGCTCTTGGACAACTGGGTCTGATTCCGTTTGTCACCTTCAACCACCCCTACAATGAAGATCTAGTGATGCAGTTCTTTGCCACTCTGTACTTCTCCAATGATTCTGCTCGCACCCTCACATGGATGTCCGGAACGCATCAGTGCTCAGCTCCTGTGGCAAAGTTCTCCGAGATCATTCCCTACCCGTTCATGGATGAAGAGACTGTTTCTGATGAGTTTGGCATTGTTCGGGAAAGTGGGCAGCGCACTAAGGATGAGATTGCCTTTCCTTACAAACAAGAGAAGTCATTTGTCACTGGGTCAATCAAAGACCTCTTGCCCCTCTATGACACCATGCGCCATATCCTGCGGTATACCCTCACTCCAAAGGCTGGGGATTCCCATAACATTCGGAGCTCCATGCTTGATGTCTTTGTGTATCTTCATCAGAAGAAGAAAGTGGATGTTCTGGATTTCATGTACTACGAGTTGTGTCAATGTGTACAAGAGAACAAGTCTTTGATCTATGCTCCATTCATACAGGAGTTGATCGAGATCGTTTGTCCAGCAAAGTACATTACCAGCTTCAAGACTGTTGTTCCCAAGCGCAACTCCAACTGGACCCTAGCTGCTCCTGCTCCCTATGTGCCCATCAAGAAGGGGCGCAACCCTAGGCCTGAGGATCGTGCTACTTACACTCTAGGCATGTCCTCTACTGCACGGATCCCTCGTGGTAAGGCCAAGTCTGTTGGCTCTGAGGCCATCTTTGCCAAGGGAGAGAAGAAGTCGCTTTTCAAGACCTTGAGCAACATGTTCAAGATGTGTCAGTCGATTCAGCGTTGTCAGATCAAGGAAATCAACAAGGAGATGCTTGTTCGGCGTGAGCAGAAGGCAGCAAGGGCTGCTGCTGGTGAGGAGGTCGGTCCAGGTTCAGAGGACGTCGACAGTGAGGCCACTGCTCGGTCTTTCCCAATGGCCGGGTGGCATTTTGATGATGATGATGATGATGCCTCGAGTGCTCCTCCTCTTGTCTAGTGGGTCTCGTGTCGCCATTTGTCTCCTTTTTGTTGTCTTGATAACAAAGGGGGAGAAGTGGTGTTTGTGTTTGTGTGTTTGTGGGTGTGTGGTGCGTTCGTGGGTGCGTTTGTGGGTGTGTTGAGATCTCAAGCCTCGTGTTTCTCGCTGTTGGTTGGTTTTAGTTGGCTTGAGATACTCTTATTCACCTTCCGTCTATGTGGTTGTGTGTCTCTAGCTTTATTGTGAGACTCTAGCTTTATTAGTGTACCTTGCCATTATCCTCTTATGCTTATTGGGTCTAACATTATTTGCTCACCACACTGTGTCATGAGATCTAGGCACCGTTATAGGTTTATTTTGATGAATCTCATGACTTAACAATAATGATCTTGGTCGAACCTCCTATGGGTGTACTAGATGCATTCTTGTTTTCGGGCACACATATGGGGGGAGCTATCATGATCATTATTTGTTCCATGGCTTTCTATCTGTTTATCCTCTTTGCCATGCTCTAACCACGTTGTCATCAATGCACCAAAAAGGGGGAGATTGAAAGTGCTAATGGCACTTAAGCTATATTTTGGTGTGATGACAATGTGGTTAGTTGAACTAATATCGGTTGCTAAAGTTTATCTCAGGTTATTGGTTCTAAGTGCCCGTGATGGAGATGTGCGACCCCCCCCCCCATTTCAAAAAGGGCAAAGGCATGGTCTTTCGATGCTTCGGAGGTTTAGTTTTGGTTTGCTTCGAGTCATAGGAAAGACCGCACTATTAAGAGGGGTTTGTGTGGATAAATGTCGTGTGGGAATACCTTTGCCGAGCCTTACTCTCTTACCCTTCCCACTCTGACAACTAAAAAGAACCTAGTGTGTGTGCTGTGGTACTCAGAAAGTTGCAACAGGAAGTTACTGGGTACCCCGTGCGCATGGGGTCTTTTGACCCCCGTGCGCACGGGGTACTGCGTAACTCTCTGGGTACCCCATGCGCACGGGGTCCTATGTAAACTCTCTGGGTACCCCGTGCGCACGGGGTCTTTTGACCCCCATGCACACGGGGTGGTGTGTTTGTCTCTGTGTACCCTGTGCGCACGGGGCTGACTTAGCCCGTGCGCACGGGGTCCAACGGGCAGAAATCCCCACCAGCCCATGAACACTATTTAAAGGCCCTTCTTCCGCCTCCAACCCTTAATCCTAATGTCTTGTTGAGCTCCACCATTGCTACACCCCATTTTGCTCAATACTCTCAATCCCTCCACCCAAACTTGTTGAAACTTTGGGGATTGGGAGAGCAAGACCCGATCTACACCTTGACCAAACCAAATCGCGTTCCCCGCAACATTTCTTCCCCATTGACTTGTTACTCTTGGAGCTTGGGCTCCTAGGTGGTTAGAGGTTCCTCCGAAAGCTTCCTTGCTTGTGGTGTGCTCCAGATAAGTTTGTAAAGGTGTGGTGGTCGCCTTCAAGACCAACCCCGAGTGTTTCGAGGCTCATCCATTGGGGGTGACTCGAAGGAGAATATGGTGAGCCTTTGGTGGCATTCCGCAAGCTTTGGCTCCGGCACCACTCCAAACGGAGATTAGCTCTTCCCCAAGGAAGAGTGAACTTCGGGTTAAAATCCGCGTCCTCATGTCACTTGTGGTTAATCCTTTCCCGCACCTTTCTTTGTTGTTGTATGCTTGTTGGCTTGCTAAGTAGTTTGTTGCCTAGCATTTCTCTCTTGGAGCTTGCTTGTCATATAGGTTGCATTCACCTAGTTGCATATCTAGTGAACTCTTTTATCCGCTAAGACTTAAAATCTACAAGAAAGATTAAAATTTGTAGTCTCCTATTCACCCCCCTCTAGTCGACTGTATCGATCCTTTCAACTCCTCTTGAGAATAACCCGCCTAACATGGAAGATACTGACACCCCTAGTTGATACATGAGCTATTCGAGCATACAAAACAGGATATTTACTTGAAGGTTTAGAGTTTGGCACATACAAATTTACTTGGAATTGCTGGTAGATACCTTATATAGGTAGGTATGGTGGACTCATATGGAATAACTTTGGGGTTTATGGGATTGGATGCACAAACAGTATTCCCTCTTAGTACAGGTGAAGGCTAGAAAAAGACTGGGAAGCAACCAGCTAGAGAGCGACAACAGTCATGAACATGCATTAAAATTAATCAACACCGAATGCAAGCATGTGTAGGATATAATCCACCATGAACATAAATATCTTGAAGGCTATGTTGATTTTGTTTCAACTACATGCGTGAACATGTGCCAAGTCAAGTCACTTAAATCATTCAGAGGAGGATACCACCCTATCATACCACATCACAACCATTTTAATAGCATGTTGGGACGCAAGGTAAACTATTATAAGCTCTTAGCTAATCAAGCATGGCACAAGAAACTATGATATCTAGTTGTCATTGCAAACATGTTTATTCATAATAGGCTGAATCCGGAACGATGAACTAATCATATTTACAGAAACAAAAGAGGTTGAGTTCATACCAGCTTTTCTCATCTCAGTCAGTCCATCATATATCGTCATAATTGCCTTTTCACTTGCACGGCCGAATGATGTGAATAATAATAATAGTGCGCATGCATTGGACTAAGCTGGAATCTGCAAGCATTCAATAAACAGGAGAAGACAAGGCAATATGGGCTCTTTCGTCGGATCAACAATAATGCATATAAGAGCCACTTCAACAATTTAATCATGGTCTTCTCGTATCGACCCCCAAGAAAAGAAAAGAAATAAAACTATTTACACGGGAAAGCTCCCAACAAGCAAAAGAAGAACAGGAAATCTTTTTGGGTTTTGTTTTTAATTACTACTACAAGCATGGAAATTAAAACTAGCTAAAAGCTACAACTATTTTTTTGGTTTTTCTTAAGGTTTATTAAGCACACAAGAAGAAAGCATAAAAAGGAAATAAACTAGCATGGATGATACAATGAAAAAGTATGAGCACCGACATCTAGCAATGAGTGTGTGAACATAAATGTAATGTCGGTGAGAAATACGTACTCCCCCAAGCTTAGGCTTTTGGCCTAAGTTGGCCTGGCGGATATCCATAGTAATAGTTGGGGTCGTACTGCGAAGAAGAAGAATCTGATTGCCACTGGTTGGCAATCATCTCCGGATCCCACTGGTAATTAGACTGTCGTGGAGGATCAACTTGTGGTTCTGTCTTTGGCTCTGTGGCTGATGCAGGGTTCCGGTAGGCATGAATATCTGCCGGCAAGACGAGGTACTGGCCTGCAGATAAATCAAACAAGGAAGGAGCATGCAAGGTAATAGTCTCCGGATGATGTTTATCAAAGAACAATTTGTATTTAAGCTCCCCTTCCCTATTATTTATAATGAAATCATGCGCTACCATACTCTTATAATCTAAATAAACAGTAGGCAGCAATTTTTCTTCTTTTTCATAGTGCCCAATTGGTATGTTGAAATATGCAGCAAGGCGTGAAGCATAGATACCACCAAAAATGGGGCCCTTTGTATGGTTCAGACTTAACCGTTTAGCAATAATACCGCCCATACTCACAGAGTTATCACAGAATAGACCATGGAACAAAATAATAATATCAGGAGCACTAAGGTTTCCACAGTTTTCGTGACCAATTAAGCAACGACTAGCAAATGTTGCAAAGTAGCGTAAAACAGGAAAATGTATGCTAGTGATTCGTGCATCGGAAACCTTCCTCGTTTACCCTACAGTGATGGTATCAATAAACCCATCCACATCGTCACGATGTGGTTCCTCTATTGTGCCATCGAAAGGGATCAAACAAACCCGACAAAAATCATAAAGTGACATCTTCTTAACCACATCATATAAATGAAACTCTACTGAAGGAGGTGATTCCCTTGGATAATAGTAGATGTTTTCCACAAAAGTATTGGTGAGAAAGAGATATTGTTTGCGCTAGTCGCGGAGGAAGTCGGTGAGGCCTACATTCTTAGCCAATTCATACAAATCCTCATAAATCCCGGTTGCTCTCAAGAAATCATCGGAGGGCCATTCACACAGCCTAACCTCCGCGGTGCGAGGCAAATTATATTTTGGCTTCATTGCTTCTTCATTTTGCTTTTCCTTCGAGCTTCGGCTCAAGGAGCCCCTCAAAATTCTCTTCATTATTCTCTAAAAAGTTTTGAAATTTTTAGTAACTTAAAAATTAAAGTAAGCCAAACTCAATAATATTGATAGCAACTACTCATACAAGTGCCTAGAGCCTATATCATGCATCAAAACTACATGGAACCATATAAATTTGACATGAAAGCTCAAGAACATGGTCACCTAGGCAACACAAATTTGCAATGAATAAAGCACTAGAACAAAAACTAATTGGACCAATGGAGGAGTCACATACCAAGGAACAATCCCCCCAAGCAGTTTTGTGAGAGGTGCTTTGAGCAAGGAGATCGAAAATGGCAGCAAAATGAGCTTGGACTCGGGTTTGAGCTGGATATTCGTGTTTGTGGGAGGAAGAAGAAGTGTGTTGGTGCAGGAATAAGTGGAGGAGGGCCACCGTGGGCCCACGAGGCAGGGGGTGCGCCCCTTACCCTCGTGGCCAGGTGCCAGCTCCCCCTGTTGTGTTCTCAGTGCCAAATATTCTCAGATATTCCAGAAAAAATCATATTTAAATTTCAGGGCATTTGGAGAACTTTTATTTTCGGGGTGTTTTTATATTGCACGGATGATTCAGATAACAGACAGAAAATACTATAATTATTTTATTTAAAATAATTAATAGAAAGTAAAAGTAGGGTACAGAAGGTTGTGCCTTCTAGTTCATCCATCTCACGCTCATCAAAAGGAATCCACTAACAAGGTTGATCAAGTCTTGTTAACAAACTCATTCCGAATAACATGGAACTGGAGAAATTTTGAATAACACTATGTTACCTCAATGGGGATATGCACATCCCCAATAATAAGAATATCATATTTCTTCTTAACAGTAGGAAGAGGAAATTCAAAACCTCCAAAAATAATCGATGGAATTTTTCCAATAGAATTGATACTGTGGACCTGAGGTTGTTTCCTCGAAAAGTGTACCGTATGCTCATTACCATTAACATGAAAAGTGACATTGCCTTTGGTGCAATCAATAACAGCCCCTGCAGTATTCAAAAAGGGTCTTCCAAGAATAATAGACATACTATTGTCCTCGGGAATATCAAGAATAACAAAGTCCATTAAAATAGTAATGTTTGCAACCACAACAGGCACATCCTCACAAATACCGACAAGTATAGCAGTTTATTTATTAGCCATTTGCAAAGATATTTCAGTAGGTGTCAACTTATTCAAATCAAGTCAACGATATAAAGAGAGAGGCATAACACTAACACCGGCCCCAAGATCACATAAAGCAGTTTTAACATACTTTCTTTTAATGGAGCATGGTATAGTGGGTACTCCTGGATCTCCAAGTTTCTTTGGTATTCCACCCTTAAAAGTATAATTAGCAAGAATGGTGGAAATTTCAGCTTCCGGTATCTTTCTTTTATTAGTGACAATTTCTTTCATGTACTTAGCATAAAGATTCATTTTGAGCATATCAGTTAATCGCATACGCAAAAAGATAGGTCTAATCATTTCAACAGAGCGCTCAAAATCCTCATCATCCTTTTTCTTGGATGGTTTGAGAGGAAAAGGCATGGGTTTCTGAACCCAAGGCTCTCTTTCATTTCCGTGTTTCCTAGCAACAAAGTCTTTCTTATTATAACGTTGATTCTTGGATTGTGGGTTATCAAGATCAACAGCAGGTTCAATTTCTACATCATTATCATTACTAGGTTGAGCATCATCATGAACATTATTATTAACATTATCACTAGTTTCAGGTTCATTACCAGATTGTGTTTGAGCATCAGAAATAGAAATATCATTTGGATTCTCAGGTGTTTCAGCAATAGGTTCACTAGAAGCTTGCAAAGTCCTATCATTTTTCTTTTTCTTCCTTTTAGAAGGACTAGGTGCATCTATATTATTTCTCTGAGAATCTTGCTCAATTCTCTTAGGGTGGCCTTCAGGATACAAAGGTTCCTGAGTCATTCTACCAGTTCTCGTAGCCACTCTAACAGCATAATCATTATTCTTATTATTTAATTCATTGAGAAAATCATTTTGAGCTTTAAGTACTTGTTCTACTTGAGTGGTAACCATAGAAGCATGTTTACTAATAAGTTTAAGTTCACCTTTAACATTAGCCATATAATCACCCAAGTGTTCAAGCATATTTGAATTGTATTTCAATTGTCTACCAAAATAAGCATTAAAATCTTCTTGCTTCACCATAAATTTATCAAACTATCCTAAGAGTGGTCTAGCAAACTTAGTTAATGGGATTTCAGCTTTATCATATCTATAGAGAGAATTTACCTTTACTACCTGTGTCGGGTTATCAAGACCATGAATTTCTTCAACAGGTAATGGATTAAGATCATATGTTTCTTCAACAGGCGGTAAATTAAGACCATGTATTTCTTCAATAGGAGGTAAATTCTTAACATCTTCAGATTTAATACCCTTTTCTTTCATGGATTTCTTTGCCTCCTGCATATCTTCAGGTCTGAGAAATAGAACACCTCTCTTCTTCGGAGTTGGTTTAGGAATAGGTTCAGGAGCTGGCTCAGGAAGTGTCGAATTATTTTCATTTGTCAACATATTATTCAATAGAATTTCAGCTTCATCCGGTGTTCTTTCCCTGAAAACAGAACAAGCACAACTATCCAGGTAATCTCTGGAAGCATCGGTTAGTGCATTATAAAAGATATCAAGTATTTTAGTTTTCTTAAGAGGATGATCAGGCAAAGCATTAAGTAATTTGAGAAGCCTCCCCCAAGCTTGTGGGAGACTCTCTTCTTCAATTTGCACAAAATTATATATATCCCTCAAAGCAGCTTGTTTCTTATGAGCAGGGAAATATTTAGCAGAGAAGTAATAAATCATATCTTGGGGACTACACACACAACCAGGATCCAGAGAATTAAACCATATCTTAGCATCACCCATTAATGAGAACGGAAATATTTTAAGGATATAAAAGTAACGAGTTCTCTCATCATTAGTGAAAAGGGTGGCTATATCATTTAATTTAGTAAGATGTGCCACAACAGTTTCAGATTCATAGCCATGAAAAGGATCAGATTCAACCAAAGTAATTATATCAAGATCAACAGAGAATTCATAATCCTTATCAGTAACACAGATAGGTGAAGTAGCAAAAGCAGGGCCAGGTTTCATTCTAGCATTAAGAGATTGCTGCTTCCATTTAGCTAATAACCTCTTGAGCTCGTATGTATGTTTGCAAGCTAAAATAGCTAAAGAAGCTTCATTTTCAAAAACATAACCCTCAGGAATAGCAGGTGATTCATATTTATTAGGGGGAGAGTCTTCATCATCACTTTCATCAATATTATCAGTTTCAATAATTTCATTCTCTCTGACCCTAGCAAGTTGTTCATCAAGAAATTCACCAAGTGGCACAGTAGTATCAAGCATAGAAGTAGTTTCATCATAAGTATCATGCATAGCAGAAGTGGCATCATCCATAACATGTGACATATCAGAATGAATAGCAGAAGCAGTTTTAGGTGTCGCAAGCTTACTCAAAACAGAAGGTGAATCAAGTGCAGAGCTAGATGGCAGTTCCTTACCTCCCTTCGTAGTTGAGGCACAAATCTTGGTTTTTGGATCTCTCAAGTTCTTCATAATGATAAGCAGATATAAATCCCAAATGACTCAAAGAATAAAGCTATGTTCCCCAGCAACAGCGCCAGAAAATAGTCTTGATAACCGACAAGTATAGGGGATCGCAGCAGTTTTCGAGGGTAGAGTATTCAACCCAAATTTATTGATTCGACACAAGGGGAGACAAAGAATATTCTCAAGTATTAGCAGCTGAGTTGTTAATTCAACCACACCTGGAAACTTAATATCTGCAGCAAAGTATTTAGTAGCAAAGTAATATGATAGTAGTGGTAACAGTAGCAAAACATAATGATAGCAAAAGTAATGTTTTTGGTATTTTGTAGTGATGATAGCAATAGCGACGGAAAATTAAATAAGCGAAGAACAATATATGGAGAGCTCGTAGGCAATGGATCAGTGATGGAGAATTATGCCGGATGTGGTTCATCATGTAATAGTCATAACCTAGGGTGACACAGAACTAGCTCCAATTCATCAATGTAATGTAGGCATGTATTCCGAATATAGTCATATGTGCTTATGGAAAAGAACTTGCATGACATCTTTTTTCCTACCCTCCCGTGGCAGCGGGGCCCTAGCAGAAACTAAGGGATATTAATGCCTCCTTTTAATAGAGTACCGGACCAAAGCATTAACACATGGTGTATACATGAACTCCTCAAACTACGGTCATCACCGGTAAGTACCCCGATTATTGTCACTTCGGGGTTAACGGATCATAACACATAATAGGTGACTATAGACTTGCAAGATAGGATCAAGAACTCACATGTATTCATGAAAACATAATAGGTTCAGATCTGAAATCATGGCACACGGGCCCTAGTGACAAGCATTAAGCATAGAAAAGTCATAGCAACATCAATCTCAGAACATAGTGGATACTAGGGATCAAACCCTAACAAAACTAACTCGATTACATGATAAATCTCATCCAACCCATCACCATCCAGCAAGCCTACGATGGAATTGCTCACGCACGACGGTGAGCATCATGAAATTGGTGATGGAGGATGGTTGATGATGACGATGGCGACGGATTCCCCTCTCTGGAGCCCCGAACGGACTCCAGATCAGCCCTCCCGAGAGGTTTTAGGGCTTGGCGGCGGCTCCATATACTAAAACATGATGAATCCTTCTCCTTGATTTTTCCTCCCTGAAACCAAATATATAGAGTTGGAGTTGAGGTCGGAGGAGCTCCAGGGGGCCCACGAGGTAGGGGGGGCGCGCCCCCCATCCTCGTGGCTAGGGTGTGGGCCCCCTGGTCTTCATCTTTTGCAAGGATTTTTTATTATTTCTGAAAAGATGTTCCGTGAAGTTTCAGGTCATTCCGAGAACTTTTGTTTCTGCACATAAATAACACCATGGCAATTCTGCTGAAAACAACGTCAGTCCGGGTTAGTTCCATTCAAATCATGCAAGTTAGAGTCCAAAACAAGGGCAAACGTGTTTGGAAAAGTAGATACGATGGAGACGTATCATGCATCACCAAGATGTCTTCCACCAGTGCTCTTTGCTTGTTACCCACAAAGATGATATCCTTCGTCGGTTCACGTTGGTTGCATTGGAGACGCAGTCGTCTTTCACGTTGGTGCAATTTTATCACACAATTGGCTATGATCCAAATGTTTCCTCGATGAAGGATTGACGTTGGTACTAAGAGCATAAGTTTGTATTGATTTCTAAGCCTTCTCACAACTTTGTCTCCATATCCCCTGTAATTTTATTTGTCCAGCTATTAACTTTGATTAAAAAATGGTGTGGACTAAAAACCCGGATGGACGTAGTAGCCCTCCATTTTTATTTACTCTGCATATTAGATTTGATTGAAGTCAAACTTTGTAAAGTTTGACCAAGTTTAGGCCGAACACAACAAACCATAATTATTAGAGAGAGCAAACTGTACATACTCTCAAATCTTTCTAATAATTGAAATTAAAATTCTTTATTTGTACACACTCTCACATGTTTCCGATAATTTGGCTCATGTGTGGTTGTTCACTTAAGGGAGGGTAGTGTACCGCATGTGAAGGACAGGAAGTGCGACCAGGATGCGTGGATCGTTATTTCATCCGAAGTACTCCCTCTGTTCATAAATATTTGTCTTTCAAGTGGTTTGAAATGGACTACCACATACGGATGTATATAGACATTTTTTACAGTGTAGATTCACTCATTTTGCTCCGTATGTAGTCATTTATTGAAATCTCTAGAAAGATAAATATTTAGGAACAGAAGGAGTAGTAGTTTTCTTCACTGGTATGTTAAATAAAGAGTTTCGTTTCATACTTACACAATTTGAATCAATTGTTATGGAGAGAACAAGAAAACCACTCCACTATATATTAGTCGTATACACGAGTACAATATGGACGTAGCTTCATTGACTTTAGTGCACCTGCCTTTGGGTTTATGACAGGTGGGCCCAAAATGTGGCTGGCCCACCTGTCATACAGCCAAAAGCAGGTGCAGTTAAGGCACCAGAGCTCAGTCCGTACTAAAGTATATATATATATATAAGCTGGAGCCTCAGTGCTTGTTCGCTAGGGTTTGCACTCTCCACACTCTCGCCGCACTACATATATATATACACGCTGGAGGCTCAGCGTTCCTTTGCTAGGGTTTGCTATATTCACAGTCTCTCACCCTCTTCACCAGATCTAAAACAAGACTGCGTTGTGGCCTCTATCTCTCTCACCCCCTCACAGCTGGCGAAGGAGGCGTCCAGATCCCGTCGCACCAGGAAGGGGAGGAGGTGCGACGTTCACTCTATCGCCTTCGGCGAGGGAGGCAATCCACTGTCGGCTGCGCTTTTCTCTTTCACCCAGCGCCTGTGCGGGAGGGTCATCGACCCCTTCTTCCTCGCTGCCGTACGTAGTGTGGGCAGATCCGACCTCCTGCCGCATGCCTTGCACTACAAAAAAGACACATCCGTGACATTTTGGGCTGAATGAAAATTTTTCTGTCATACTTATGACACTTCTATGACAATAATTGTGACAAAACACGGTATCATCATAGATGTGGTGGGGTCCTACTTCTATGACAAAAAATCATGACAGAAAATGGGATTTTCATCTTGGGCGGGCCGAAGACACAACTGCATGACATTCTTTGGGCCGTCCATGACGGAAAAAACCATGGTAGAAGCTAGGGCGAGGAAAATATTGGGGTGCCCCGGTTACGGTGGGTGGTTGGGGCTAAGCGATGCGCATTTCTCTCGTACACGCACGCACGTGGGTGCGAGGCGTTGGGCTCTAACTGAACCCGAGCGAGGCGTTGGGCTCTAACTGAACCCGAGCGATTGCTTTGCAGGCTACGCGTTACTGAACCCGAGCGATTGATCGATGGCTATTAACTGAACCCGATCGAGTGATTCCTTCGCTACTGCTGCTAACTGAAGCCGATCGATGCTGCCTCTGGATGAACAGTGAGCGTTGCTAGGCGGTTGGATGAATAGTTCCCGGTGGGGGTGAATGAACATGACCCCGTGGTGTTGCCTCTAGATGAACAGTGAGCGTTGTTGGGGGTTTGGGTGAACAGTTCCCGGTGGGGGTGGATGAACAGGACCCTGTGGTGTTGCCTCTGGATGAACAGGACCCCGATCGATCGAGCCGGTTGGGGCTGGATGAACAGGACCCCGTGGAGGGCAGGATGAATAGGACCACCCTGTGGAGGGCTGGATGAACAGTAGACGGTGGAGGGCTGGATGAACAGTATCCCATGGAGGGGTGGTTGAAGAGGAGCCCGTGGAGAGGGCTGGTTGAACAGTAGCCGGTCGAGTAGCGCGCGGTGGAGGCTGGATGAACAGGACCCCATGGATGAACAGTCGCAGGTGGAGGCTGGAGGAGGTCGACGGTGGATGAACAGTAGCCCGTGGAGCCTGGAGGGGGTCGACGGTGGAGATGAACAGTATCCCGTGGAGTCCCGTTTTGCGGTACGCCACACCCCTCCTAATGAACAGGACCCCCGTTTTGACCATAGTGCTCCAACACAAGTCTGTTTCCTCTGTTTTGCGGTACGCCACACCCCTCCCGATCAACAGGACCCCTGTTTCGACCATAGGAGGTCCGTTTGCTCCATTTTGCGGTACGCTAGACCCCTCCCGATGAACATGATCCCGTTTCGAACGTGGCTGGTTGAACACAAGGGTGTTTCCTCCGTTCTGCGGTACACCAGGCCTCATTTCCATTGGCTGTTCCGACGAAGCCCTCCCGATGAACAAGACGACGCATTCCGTTCCGACCCAGTCAGTTGGCTCCCCATGAACACGACGACGATGTTTTTTCTCCGTTCCAACCCAGCCATGTACACGAGCCCTGGCCGTACATATGCGCGAGTAGGCATTCGAGACCCTTCCCGTATGTACGTATGTGGCCGTATTTTCTTTCTTGCACACTCGTCGTTGTACGTACGTGTACATGCTACGTGCGCGCCTCTACTACGACACGTGCGCGCCTCTACATCGACTAGTATGTACGTACACGTTCGCGACCAGAATGACAATGCTACGTATGCTTCGACCAGGTGGGTCCCGACTGTCAGGCACTTCCTTGTGTGTGAAGATGTAGCTGGTGGGTCCCAGCAGTCAGGGGGGCGAATCGTTTTTTTTTGCCCGGACGCACTTCCTTGCGTGCGAAGATATAGCTGGTGGGTCCCATCAGTTAGGGGGAAACGTCTTTTTCGCGAAATATGGTGGCTCGTCTGGTGGGTCCCCGCTATCAGGTGGAGGAATAATTATTTTGCGCATAATAAGGAGGCACTTCCTTGCTACGGCCGTGGACCCAGCTGTCAGCCTCTCCAGGTACAGTCCACGTTCGATGGAAGCGTTCCTTGACCATGTTGACCATGCCGCGCCGAGAGCACCAGGGCGGTGGACGACAGCGGGGCCTAGGAAGGGGACGACGCAGAGCCAGGGAAGACGCGGTAGTGGAAGACCGCACGGAGAGGAGTACGAGGGTTCACTGGTTCGGCTGCGGTGTGAGGCTGCCATCGCTGCAGAATAACAGGGGGTGTGGGTGAGTAGTGGGATGGCCTGGCCAGCGGTGGGAGTAGTAGGAGGCGGTGAGGCCTCCGCAGCATCACAGCCGACCACGGGAGGTAGGAGCACGCGGCACGACCGGCACTGGTTTTGGCGGCGGGTGCAAGAAGACTAGAGGTTGAAGAAGCACTATGACCGTTGGATGGACATCGTACGGTTACTGGAGCTAGAATCGTTCATATTGACTAAGTTGACAAAGCCCTCCGTCCCCGTCAACTTAGTAGGGCCACAAGTCAGCCTACCACCAAGGTGGGTCCCAGCTAGCAGGGGGAGTATTCATTTTTTTCTGCGTAATAAGGAGGCACTTCCGGTGGGTCCGAGCTGACAGCGGGGGGAACGTTTTTTTTGCGAAATACGGTGACCCGTCCGATGGGTCCCAGCAGTCAGGGGGGAAACGTTTTTTCGCAAAATACGGTGGCCCGTCCGATGGGTACCTGCTGTTAGGTGGAGGAATCATTATTTTCCGCGTAATAAGGAGGCACTTCCTTGCTACGGCTATGGACCCAGCTGTCAGCCTCTCCACGTACAGTACACTTCTGATGGAAGTCGTTCCTTGACCACGTTGACCACGCCGTGTTCCGTTGCATGCATGCATCCATGGGCGTCGTGTGTCCCCACTGTCAGCCTCTCACGTACAGTCATCTTCCGATGACTCCCGGTTGTTGACCACGTTGACCACACCGTGCCGAGCGCACCAAAGGCCAGTGGACGACGACGAGGCCCCAGACTGGAACGACCTGGAGATGGGGAAGACGGGGCAGTGGAGTCGCAGATGGAGATGAGTGGGAATCTTGACTGGTTCGGGTGCGCGGCAGCACAGCCGCGGTGCCACCCACGGGAGACAGGAGCAAGAACAGAGGTTGAAGAAGGAGCACGGCTGTTGGATTAACATCCAATGGTCCAGCTGCTAGAATCATTTGTTGATTAAGTTGACAAAGCCCTGTGTACACGTCCACTTAGTAGGCCCACAAGTCAGCCACCAAATCTGACGGGTCCCAGCTGCCAATGGGAGGAATAAATTTTTTCGCATAACAAGGAGGCACTTCCTTCTGTGCGAAGATACAGCCGGTGGGTCCCAGCTGTCAGGTGGAGGAAACATTTTTTCAGCTTAATAAGGAGGAACTCTCCTTGCGTGCGACCATGGACCTCGTGGGTCCCAGCCATCAGGCTCTCCATGTACAGTCCTCTTCTGATGACTCTCGTTTGTTGACCACGCCGCACCGAGGGCAGCGAGGCAGTGGACGACGGCGAGGCCCCGGACAGGAACGACTCGGAGATGGGAAGACGCGGCAATGGAGTCGCAGATTGAGTCGAGGAGAAGGGTTAGAACTGGTTCTGGTGCAGCGTGGGGCTGCAGTCGGTGGAGAATAACAAGAGGTGTGGAGGGGTGGAGGGATAGCTTGGCCGGCGGTGGGGTAGCGCTTCGCAGCGATGCGTGCTAAGCAGAGCCACTAGCCACCGGAGGCCAGACCAGGCGGTCCTGGCGACAATTGAGGAAGAAGACGAGAGATTGAAGGTGCATACCGACCAAGTTGACAACACTCTGCGTAGGCTTCGACCTATTGGCTGACATGTCAGCCTGCAAAAATGTGGCATATATTTAACCCATGTTTTCTAGAATATACAGTCCATTTGCTGGGTTGGGTGAACAAATAGTTTCGCGTCAATGCGGCCCATTTATATTATCTAAGAAATCCCAGCCCATTTGCACTTCCTTCAAATACACGAATTAGCTGGGCTCGTTATATATATAATGTTATGTTAGAAGGAGGAATTAATATAAAAAATAAACCGGAGAGGCACATTTTTATATACATAATTAACAAATTAGTGAGTTATTGCTCAAAATAAAAATGAGCATGTTATTATTACATTGGTCCTTAAAATCTTCGCAAGCTTTTGTACGCAATCACCAGGATTTTCCTTGCATGTGAGTCAAAAACAACCAGGATTTTCCTTGCCAACTTCGGTTAAACATTTACTTTTAGAAGTTAATAACACGTGGGATGTTTTTATAATGTATATAAGTCTCTATAAAATATATGATAATAGTAATAATATAAATATATATAATGTGGTTAAAAAAATACATTGGGCTGCCGATCTTTAAGAAAAAGCCCATAGGCCGGTATGGACCTCAAAAAATAACTTGAAACCACTGTTACTGTTTGTCGTGGGCTACGCATGTTAAAATACAAAACCTAGCCCTATCTGATACTTGTTCGCCCTCTGGAAAAAAATGATACCAGATTCCCGAGCGAACTGGATTATAGAGGGGGCCGGCGGCACGACTGAAGAAGCACATCAGGAGCAACTTTTTTTCTTAAGTGGATGGCTCTCAATGGCGTTTTTTTACTTGCGTCTGCACCATACAACTTGTATTTTTAGCCTCCCAGTCCATGGTGGACTAGCAGCCCATTTGCTGGGCGGGCCAACCTACAGAAACCAGCACTCGATTTTTCATCAAGCCCCAAAAACAACGCAATACTATGTTTGTTTTGAGGCCGAAAACATTACGGCAGGAGTTGAGCGGGGGAGGGGGCAAGATAGAGCAAAAAGATTAAAAAGAGCTGATGCGCCGTTGCTACCCTAACAAAGCAGGTGCAACTCTTCTCGGTAAGAAGGTTTGCCGTGGACACCCACACGTCGCATTCCCCACAGTAGGCATACTAACAAGTTCATACCCAAGCACAACAGAAAAGGTAAACATTCGTATCAAATTCAGGTTCACAGGACACGTTCATATTCATAGCCAACATTCACTATCAACAACTCAAAATATTCAAATATACACAAGTTCAGCATGTCTATGGATCCCAATGATTGATAGATCACGCAACAATATTCATAGATAATTCACAAAAATATTCAGATATACACATGTTCAGTATGTTTGTGCATCCAAATGATTGAGATCACAGCCAATATGATCCATGGACAAACTTTAATTACCTAGGGTACTGAATGGTAAATGGTGTTCAGTCGGAGGTACTTCTTGCTAAAATTAATGCTTGTACGAGTAAACTTTCGAGTACATAAGAGGCAGCACAGACAATCCGGACTTTGCTTTTAGGTTTATCCTTAAATAGTGGCCTCGTGCCGAGGGAGGTTTGAGCAACTTGGCCACTACTTTCATCCCACTAGTTTACTGTCTCATCTTTGGCATGTAGCTCGCCAAAATTCTACATTGCAGACTGGTAAATGGTGATTAGTCGGAGGTACTTCTTTCTAAAATTAATGCTTGTACGAGTAAATTTTCGAGTACATAAGAGGCAACACAGACAATCTGAACTTTGCTTGTAGGTTTATCCTTAAATAGTAGCCTCGTGCCGAGGGAGGTTTGAGCAACTTGGCCACTACTTTCATCCAACTAGTTTACTGGATCATCTTAGTCGTGTAGCTCGCCAAAATTCTACATTGCAGACGAGAAAGGAGGCGGTTGAGAAAATGAACCACCCAAATTTTTTGTGCAGTTCAACTGAAATGAAGCATCCCTGGCGTGCAGACTGATTAAGTGCCAGATGAATATACGCGTAAACCAACTTGTCTAGAATCTTTAGACTCCATGCCATACAGTTCGCTACCATATCTAGCGATAACCAAAAGGCACAAGTTGGGACCAAAGATTGGACTGTGTTTTTCTGGGCTATGCATAAAGCAATATTTTTAGCGTTCACTCTCCTAATACTTGGAGTTTGACAACTGGTTGACGCCGGTTGATACTCGAATGAATATCGACACTTCTTGTCAACATTGATGCTTGTCTGAGTGAACTTTGGAGTACATAGCAGCATCATAAGTATCTGTCCATCTGATCTTTTTGGGCAGTTCTACTAAAATCACCCAATGCAATGATTAGCCTACGACTTCAGGCTCCAAGTTACTCCTTTATAAAATCGGCAAACAGTAGCACAATACCAAATTACCAATACATGACAAGCACAATAATCAGGATAAAGACCAGTACCAACCTATGTGAGGTAGCATATCAATTACTTTTTCCATTAACTAGAAGCCGAGATAAGCTAAGCGACTGACAGCAAAGGAAGATAGCAGGCCGAGATTAGCGACTGACGGGAAAGGACGGAAGCTGTCGAGGCAATGAAGCACCCAAAGTTTTTGTGCAGTTCTACCAAAATCGAGCATCCCTGTTGGCACATATATTGAGAGAGTGAGATTACTATAATAGTGGGACTAGTTGATGAAACATACACTAACAAATAGAAGCACCCTCATTATCTTAATGGTAAAGTTAGCAACATAGTAGTCTTGCTTAAAGACAGGTATTAGTTTATTTAATCAGTGCCAATTATCTCAACACTCAAAGCATTGCCATGTATCATAGGTTGCAAAACTTTAACATGCAAAGATAAAGGAGTTTCTCATGACAGTAGCACGATACAAATAGAGATGACAGCAAACTAATATGGATGAAGGCCTTAGGCCCGTACCAACCTGAGGAAAAAAGCTTATTCATGTAGTCCCATAAGAGATGATAAAGCACTCACTCGAATCACTCAATAGTATATATTTTTGTGCACTTCAAATCACTCTTGTTAACCAGTGCTGAGATTATATCGAAAGATTATCAAGAACTTCCAGCAGAATTAAAGCACAGGCTGGGATACAGTTCATTGTATTGTCTTGTGTAGTTCCACTAAAATGTATGATTGGCACAACATGATCCCTGCTTGCACAAGTAGGAACAAGGTGAAACCTTCATTAGCTTCATGAGAAATGGTAGAAAGACATTAGCATATTACTCTAACAGTAGCATCATATTCATGATGGACAATACGCAAAACATTGCCTCATTGAACCAATGGCAATAAATTGGCATGCAAAACAATAGCACTATTATGTCATGACACTAATAATATTCCCTCCCAGCTCCACCACATGATTGACCTCCATAGTAAAACATACACACATACATGATTCAGCATAGGGTGCTACTAAAGATTTGTTTAACTCCGACATGAAAATTAGGCAGCAGTAAATTAGTGGTACTTAAGTATTCCTAATTAATTAAGTGAGATAGCAGAAGTGGAAGGGCTCCTTGGAGGATCGTCTCACATGTAAGGTAGTCGTTGTCGGAGCCCTTGAATGGCCTTGACTGAGGCCTCTGGCTTTAGCAAGATCACCATGGCACTGTTTATTCTGCTTCTTCTTCCTCTTCATGCTCTATTTCTCATTCTCCTCACCAGTTGGTGAAACCAAGTACATGATTAGCCTTCTATTTCAGAATTGGTTTTGTCAGTGAGGGAGTACAAGTGCACTAGTAAAAAATAGCATTATTTTCTCATGGCAGTCGCAAAATAGAGATGAACACATGTATTAAATATCATTCTTACCTAAAGGAACGTTATGGTGCCATTATGGATGATGAGGATTGGAACACAGATCTCCCTTTGTGCAGTTCCACTGAAATGAACCAACTATTCCATTCTGACATTCCAGTTAAACAGCACAAAAGTCACTGCTTTTAAGAGGACCTTTTAAGAAGAGTTTTGTGCAGTGCACCAAAAGGTCACAACGGCAACCAGATGAAATGGATGTCCCTGTTTACACAAAAAGCTACAGAGGAAACAGTCAGAGTCTCAAACAATTACAGGAAAAAACATTTGGCTAAACTTGTCATGTCTTATAACAGTGGCATGGCTTCATTTTTACCAGGGGCATTAGATTAAGAATAACTAAATATTTGGTATAAGGGCATGGGACAGTGGGTGCACCAGCAGTCCAGTGCCATGTACCTAAACAGGGGCATAAAGTGGTGATTCATAGTTTGTTGCCCCGAGAAACAAACATCCAAGAAACATATCTGGGTTGGTCCCATTTTTTTCACTCTAGCCACCTACTCCTATGTGTGGATAGCAAATCTAGCCCTGGTCATACCACAGTGTTCAGCATTACCCCTATATTTCCCTTTTCGACCAAGAGACCAGTTGGATGACCAGTCTGTACTACTTTCACCCACTTTCCTTCTTGTTTGTACCAAGTCCGAGGCACTATGTTTGGTTCTAGGCCTAGTATTGGCATATTTTGCCACACATTTTTTCCAACCTTGCCTAAGTTTAGGGGTTGTTTGGTTCTAGGCCTAGTATTGCCATATTTTGCCACACATTTTTTTGCCAACCTTGCCTTAGTTTAGGGGCCATTTGGTTCTAGGACTAGGAATGCCACATTTTGCCATACAATGTTGCCAAACTTGCCTAAGGTTAGTTCTTCAAAATGAGAGCCACAAGTTGGCAAGCCTAAGGGAATCTTGCCACACTTTTTATGTCCATGCCATGTGGGGCCTAAGTGTAGCTTGCCTAAAGTGTGGCTTGAACCAAACACCCACTAAATTGGCCAAACTTGCCTAAGGTTAGTTCATCAAAATGAAAGCCACAAGTTGGCATGCCTAAGGGAATCTTGCCACACTTTTTGTGTGTATGCCATGTGGGGCTCAAGTGTGGCTTGAACCAAACGCTCACCTAAGTTAGTCAAACTTGCCTAACCTTAGGTGTGGCAACCTTTCGTGAAGTTAGTCACAAACCAAACAACCCCTTCTTGTTTGAAGCAAGTACAAGATTCGACTCCATGAAGTAGCTTTACCTCTAACAATAGAAGAAGAAAAATAGGTGACGTTGGACCATCCAATCGAGAGGGGCTGAGAGGTAGAAAATGATGCACATGCAGCGACGTAGCAAGCTGGGGAAGTAAAGCTAAGGCGGTTTCGAAGGAAGATATACCTGAAGGTCGTCGGGATATGGATACGTGGGCGGCGGGAGGCCGGATCCTCCCACACTAGGGCAACGACGAAGGGATTGGAGGACCACCTGCGCCGGCACTCGGCCAGAGATAACGGTGCGACTGAGAGTGGGTTTCCTCCCTTGCTGTCGACGACGGCCTAAACGCTGCCCCTCCCCCCTTCACCAGTGGAGGGGGATATGTCCGGATCTGTAACCAGTGGTGAGGATAGAAAGACAATGTTTTTTGAAGGGAGAAAGACAGTGTTACCACCCCTATCTTGATTAGATCTGGAGAGGATGAGAGTGTGTGAATAGAGCAACCCTAGCAAGCAAGCGCGGAGGCTCCGGCCTATATATACGTAGTGGGGTAGTTTTCCTTTTTCACTCCATCAAAACAATCATTTAAAATTGTGTACTACATGCCAGGTCACCTTTTTTTAGTTGATTGTTTTTTGAGATAGCTACCCGCTTGTTCCAAGTGGTGTTATGGTGTGCCAGGTCGCACTTTGTATCGTTCAAGTCTGGTACAAGTCCCTCCATTAAATGAACAACCACCCCCTCGTAAAAATTGTGAACAAGCCCACGGCTAAAATTATCAGAAAACATGGGTTGCCCCAACAAGCATTATTATTTATATTTTCTACTCCCTCTGTTCCTAAATACAAGTATTTTTTATGTCACACCCTGCATTTTGTAACATTTCATTTGCATTAATAAAGCATGAAAATTTGGACCAACAAAAACTTTTGCATTATTTGCCTTTTTTATTTTGGAGTTGGTTTTCTATCTGTGTTTTTCAAGTGCTCTTTAAAGTCAACACAACTCCACCTTCTATACTTCATCTCCTTGCCCCAAACTTCTGCCTAATGATCATGCCATGTGTACAGAGCAATATAGTATTTTCTTACAAAAATAATTTGGCCAAAAAGTATTTTGAAAAATTAGTTTTCCAAAAACCCTTGAATTGAGGTTTACACAGTAAGTACTTAATTAAGGGCAGTAAAAATCTTTCAAAAAGTATATTTGAATCCTATTAGATATAGGACTCCCATAAACCACAAAAATATAATTTTAAAAGTTATTTTCCTATTTTATTTAAAAGCTTTTTCTTAAGGCCAGAAATGGTCTTTAATAGGGAAAAGTTATTTTATTGTTTCAAAAATATTTGACAAAAATCAGGGAAACTCAGTGGACATATATTTTCCATATATAAGAGTTTCAACACATGGTCATGTTCAAAATATTGAACAAAACCTCCCAAAACCCTTTCTGCCCATTCTAAGGATTTGAAATATTTCTACAGGAAATATTTTCATAAAAATCCAAGGAAAATCCAGCAAGTCACAAATGCATATTGTGATCACCTTGCAAAGCCTCATATCAATCAAGGTCATTTTGGTTCACCAAAATGCCCCAAAACCCTCTCTGACCAGAATCAAACTTGAACAACTTTGTACTACCAACTTTCTCTCCTTGACCCCAACTTTTCTGAGCATGTTCACATGAACAAATGAGGCCACTACACAAAGTGGTTCATCAAGGGGAAGTGATTTGCTCAACTAGATCTACACAAGTTCATTTCTGCTAATTTCTAGGGTTTAGAAAAGTTACATTATGAACCTTGCCCAAATAAGCTCAAATGGGTGTAAGGCCCTAATTCTATGTGCAATTTCACCCTGTGGAGTCTCCTGCCAAATGGAGTTCATTTGCTTAACCAAACAAGCATCAAACACCTTCTGCCATTTTACTAAAACCCCTGTTTTGACCTCTTCCACTCTTCTCCATGGCCTCCACTTTTTACCACAGCCCCTCCTAGACCTCTTCTACCTCCAGTAGCAATGGCTGCATCTCAGATCAATAATTGAGGGGTGAAACCACCTCTTTTACCTCTCTGGACAGCCCTTGCACCCCTCTTCCTCACCTCCCTCCTCACTCCAGTGGCCACCCAAGGCATCCAAGGCTTTCCCCACATTCTTTACTCCTCCCTAGAGCTACCAGACATGCTTGGACGTGCCCACTTTGCCAAAAAAATGGCATGCCGGCCATTTGCATGCTCTAGAGCGCGCTACAGTGTGCTCCCGCACTGTAGCCGCCCCCTGCCAACCACCTCCTGCCACCTCGGCTCTCCCCCTCATGCCAGTCGATGCTCCTCGACGTCCGCAGCATGCTACGCCTCTGTCCCCCTCCTCCTTCTCCCTCCTGCTACCCTTGCTCGCACGCGCGCCGGCCGCCCGAGAGCTCCAATGAGCGGCCTCACACGCGCGGCGTCTCTGACCCCTCCCCGCTCCCTCTCTTCTCCCCCTGGGCGTAGTTGACCCCCACGAACGCCCTAGACTCAGCGCAGCACCCTCCCGAGGCCCGTAGCGACGAGCACGAGCTCCGCGGCACACGAGCCCACGGTGGACCGCCGCTCGCCTATATAAGGCATCCCCGAGCCCCCCTCTAGCCACCACTCGTCCTCTTCCACTCCAAATAGCCCCACTGGGCCTCCCGTTCACTCCCAGAGCCGCCTGAGCTCGAGATCGAGCTCGAGCTCCGCCGCTTCGGGTCGCCGTAGATCTCGTGGTACAAGCCTCCTTTGCCCCCTCTCTCTTTTGATCTGGAACCGCCTCACCTCTCTTACCATTTCCCCTTTGTCTCCCCTCTCTATTGCAGCCGGAATCGACCGGGGCAAGCACCTCCCGAAGCCCCTCCGCCGTGTGACCTCGTCGCCGGCGAACCAGGCCACCCCGGCGACCGGTTCCACCTCCACCCGAACGGCGACGCCAGGCTGAGTCCGTCCCTGCCCTTATCCAAGCTCGCCATGCCCTGCATCGTCACCGGTAAGCCTCGCCGCCGTCGGGCGACGGTTGACGACGACCCTGACAAGGGGCCCCGCCCGTCAGCCTCTCTGTCCTCTCCCTCTCCCACGCCCTCTCTCACTGACACGGGGCCCCGCCCGTCAGGTTTAAAAGTCTAGCGCGCGCACGCGCGTCGGCTCGGCTGGGCCGCGTCGCTGGCTGGGCCGCTGCCCTGCGGCTGTTCTGGCCCAGCAGGCATAGTGCCCCTTCCCCTTTTTCTATTCTGCCAAACCTGTAAAAATTCCACAGGATTAAATATTCATCCAAATGCAATAATTCCAACTCCTAAATCCTTGTAATAATCCCACCTATTTATTGGTGCAGTTTTCACTCTTATCAAACCAACTTTTCTTCACTATTCAAATTCAAATTTGAATTTGAGCATTTATGCCTGTCATTTAAAATTCCTAGCACCGTTTCCATGACTCCAAATCCAAAACTAGGAATTTTCCCCTTCTTAGTTTTCACCCTAGTATTTAACAAAAATGAGTTGACATTTTTTTGAGCACTTTGGTTTTTCTGTTTTATTATTGCCTTATTTTCCCGTTATTATTTTGCAATGATAGATTGCATTGCTGATGAAGGAGTTGGACCAGAAGACTTTGAAGACCCAGAAGACTTTGTTGATCCAGGCAAGCAGCCCTTTGACCATGTCTATGAAACCCTTCTTATGCATGTCATATAGCACTTATTAGTGTTGCATCGGAATCATGATGAGATGGTAACCACTTTGATGGGTTGCTCTATTACTTCTTCATTGATACTTGCATTGTGCATGACCCTACCTCCTTATAAGGGTTATGCCGGTGGGAGTAGATAGGATGCTAAAGTAGATGCTACGCTAATGGGGCGGGTATATGCATGGTGATGGAGACAAAGTATTTTCAAAAGACTTTTCGAAAACCCCGTCGGGTGCTACTTATGCCCGAGGGAGATAATGAGATGGGTAACCACTTGATGACGAAGTGGTGTGCCGAGGCAAGTGTGTGTGTTGTTTTTGAAAACAGATTAGATTTAAGATTTGTCGACTGTCCCAACCTTACATGCGCAACCACTCTACCCTTGTATGGGAAAGGGCATTATTGATTACCTAGGCCGATACTAGCTTGGAGCCCGCATTACTAGTGACGGGGGAGAGTTGGTGCTCTCTCTCGGGACGGGGTCGTGCCAGGTAGGGCGGCCACGACTGTTTTCACAGGGCACCGGATACACCGTTGTGTCCCCTCTCGGATGTTACGATCTTGAGTGAGTCTCGTATGATGTACATCGTGAGGATATGGAACAACGAGTGGACTCCTTGTTAGTGTCATCTAGGGAAAGATAGTGATCGGGTGCTTACCCCGGGTACTTGAGGTACCGCGGGTAGTGGATGACACAGAAGTTCCCCGGATCTTGTGGGTAAAGTGTGCAACCTTTGCAGAGTGTAAAACTATTCGAATAGCCGTGTCCACGGTCAAGGACAGTTGGGCGGTGCTGCTTAAACTACGTCCAGAATTTTACAAACCAGGTGTGTGTGTGTGTGTGGGTGTGTTGATGAAGCTAAATGGGTTAAGTCAGATGACTTGACACGATGATCAAGTTGGATTGGTGTCCAACTCTGATAACTGTTACTTGTTCATACGGATGTTTGTACTCTCTTGATGCATACTTTACATGTTGATAGATCATGTCATTGCACTCAAAACTAGCTTTATGCAAACTACCTACTTAGTGTTATATCATTGCATCATTGTGCCCTGTTCCAATCGTGGGTTGCTTGCGAGTACATTCAAAGTACTCATTGGCTTGCCACTAGTTATTTAATTGGCCAGGCATGGAAGAACAGGAGTTCGAAGAAGAGTTCTTTGGAGACGAACATGCGAACTAGGACGTTTCCCAGTCAGAATGCATGTAGGGTTAAGGCAGATGGCATGGGTTCTACTTATCAACGAAGATTTCCGCTGCTTAAATTTATTTGGTATTCAGCCCTTGTAGCTTTATCTATGTAAGACTTGACCATAATGGTCATAATTTATGTAAGACGATACGTATGGATGTAAGACTCTTGTTATTCAGCTTCTGTGTGTTCAGTGAGCATTGATCCCTGGGATCACTATACACGTGCATTCGGTGATCTCAACTTATGAGTCGGGGTCCCCACAGAGCTGGTATCAGAGCCATCCTGACTGTAGGAAGCCTTAGTTAGCATGGACGTTAGTTAGCTTGAGACCATCTAAACTTCTCTTCTTTTCTAAAGCTTACTCCACCCAAGATATATTTCCCTTATTGACCTCTCCCATTCAATCCTTGTAGATGGCTGCCATACCCGAAGACTTCTTGATCACCGGATTTCCCGTGCTTCTTGAGGATAGCCTCAAGAAGCGCCAGTTGCACCGAGCCCCCATTTTCACCTACCATGAGCATTGGATCAATGACACCAAGACGGAGTATCATGTGGAAGTGATCGTGAAGGCTAATGACTGTCCAACAAGCTGGTTCTTCGAGGGACCCCAGATGGCAACACTGGTTCTTGCCGTCGAGACGGCAACCCTCAAGGCACTCACCCGCCTCCGAGACTTTCTTCCAGAGATGGCAGACGAGTTGGCAACCCTCTTCTTGCCTTATCGGAAGGAAGGTGAGGATGAGAGAAGTGCGCCAGCTCCACCATTAGAAGAAGGACTTCCACTCCGATTCCAGACCTACTTCAGCCTTTATGTAGATAGTTTGGATAACACTTGGCCTCGGAATCAATGGAGCTCCTAAAGGAACTTCATGAGACCAAGGCACTTCTTCGCCAAGCACAAGGGAAGATGGATAGGATCAAGAAGGAAGGTGCTCCCCCTAGTCAGCCCGCGATCGCATACCGAGGCGGAAGACCCCCAAAGGATGGGGAACCACCACATCAGCACCGCATGAGCGCAAGGGATTACCGCGAGCTCTTCACACCACCGGCAAAGCAACTCCGTGTTTAGCTCCTCCACTCCCCCACCCCTTCGAGAAATGAAGGAAGTCAGGCCACCGATGACGAGGAGGAAGACCCAGAAGAGCCAGACTACGCGACCGAGCATTCCACCACTTAGGCAACATTCGCAACCCGGATATGCCCGTTAGTAACCCCTACGGTAGGATAAGTCATGTACCCCCATGCGAAGTCGAGTCCCTGTAATGGTTCATATGAAACCATGTAGTGTTGTGTTTGCTTTTGATGTGTTTGATGGACGTCGTGCTTTCCTACGGGAACTTGTAAGCGACTACATCACCCATTTGGATTTTAATGAATGTGTTTGGCCTTTTGGCCCTTGCATGAAAACAATTAGTGTCATACCAACCCCCTTACTAGGCATCCCATCTATATTGCTTTTCCCCATCTTTCCCAATCATGAGACCTTGACCGCTCAAACAGGATGCCTGTTGTAACTCGTACTGGTACCTCTACCTAGCAGCAAGAAGCCGGAGGTTCAGCCGGAGCAGAAGCTAGTCAGGACCAAACCCAAGGTCAAGCTCCACCACCGCCACCACCTCCAAACATGGACATGGCTCAGCTTCTCCAAGCCTTCCAAGAGGAATGCCAAGCCAACACTGCAGCCCTCCAGATGATTGCTCAAGCTGTCAATCGCCAACCGGCGGGAAACGGCAATGGACGTTCCACGTTGGTGGAGTTCAAGAAGCATGCACCACCCACCTTCGTCGAGACTGCTGAACCCCTGGATGCAGACGACTGGGTCTGCACCATTAAGGATCTGCTGGAACTAGTCGGATGCACTGAGGACCGTGAGAAGGTGGCATATGCTGCTCACTATCTCGGGGGAACTGCCAGAGCTTGGTGGGATGGATTCAAGGCCATGCATGCTGAGAAAAACATCACTTGGAATGACTTCAAGGCAGAATTCCGCAAGGCCCACATTCCTTCCGGAATCATGGCCATCAAGAAGCGTGAGTTCCGAGCCGTGAAGAAAGGAAGTAGCACTGTAAAGGAGTACATGCAGAAGTTCAGTGTTCTCTCAAGGTATGCTCCTGAGGATGTCAGCACTGATGCTGCCAAAAGGAAGCACTTCATGGAAGGCCTTAACCAGACTCTGCAGTACTCGCTTGTTGTGTGTGACTTCCCGACCTTTCCTGGTCTGGTGAACAAGGCACTCATGCTTGAAGACAAGCGACGTGCTTTGAATGATACCCGTAAGCGCAAGATGATCAGCAAGGGTAGCTCCAGCAACCAAAAGCCTCGCCCGTGGCAGCCAGCCCCAGTCAAGCCAACCTATTAGCAGCCAAGAGCCCCTGCACCTCGCACCAACTATCAGCCTCGGCCGTATGCCAACCCCAGGCCAACTTACAACAACCCCAATAACAATGCCGCCAAGAGCAGCAACCCCAATCAAGTCACTTGCTTCGGATGTGGTCAGCCAGGACACTACTCCAAGAATTGCCCTAACAAGAAGCCCGACGCCCCACGCCCTAATGCGCAGAACCCAGGGCAAGGCCATGGAATGCCACCAAGGAACCAAGCTCCCCGCAACCCGCCCAACAACGGCAAGGGTCGTGTGAATCATGTCAGTGCAGAAGAAGCCCAGGAAGACCCGGACGTCGTGCTGGGTACGTTCCTTGTTAACTCAGCACCTGCAACTGTCTTGTTTGATTCTGGAGCCACGCATTCATTTGTCACCCAAGAGTTTGCATTAAAAAGTGGCATGACCCCTACACCCCTGAATAACCCTATGGTGGTACAAACCCCTGGAGCAGAGATGAGAGCCAAGATAGGATGTAAAGGAGTCGGGATTGTCATTAATGGGGTAGACTTCCTAGCAGACCTTATCATCTTAAGATCGCAAGGCTTGGATGTGATCTTAGGAATGGATTGGCTCGTCAAGCACCAAGGCTTGTTAGATTGCGCCACCCGAACCGTCACTGTGACCAATGACCAAGGAGTCAAAGTTAAGTTTGCTCCCAACCCTACTCAAGGCGCCCAAATCAACAGTCTGTCAGAAGTTGGATTGGAGCAAGTGCCAGTACTATGCGAATAACCCGATGTCTTTCCTGAGGAGCTACCGGGAATGCCTCCTGACTGAGACATTGAGTTCATCATCGAGCTCATACCCGGAGCAGGACCCATCTATAAGAATCCTTATAGAATGGGATCGGAAGAGTTAGCAGAGTTGAAGAAGCAACTAGAAGAGCAGTTGAGGAAGGGATTTATCCGCTCTAGTGCCTCCCCTTGGGGATCACCTGTTCTGTTTGTGGCAAAGAAGGACGGTACCATCCGCTTGTGCATTGACTACCGCTCCCTCAATGAAGTTACAATCAAGAAGAAGTATCCACTTCCCAAGATTGAACACCTGTTTGATCAACTCAATGGGGCCAAGGTGTTCTCTAAGATTGACCTCAGATCTGGGTACTACCAGCTGAAAATCAGACCCCAAGATATTCCGAAGACGGCATTTTGTAACCAGATATGGCCTGTATGAGTGCACAGTCATGTCCTTTGGATTGACCAATGCCCCAGCTTACTTCATGTATCTCATGCATAAGGTCTTCATGGAATATTTGGACAAGTTTGTCATTGTCTTCATTGATGACATTCTTGTCTTCTCGAAGACGGAAGAAGAGCACGAGCAACACTTGCGGATGGTCCTAGACAAGCTTCGAGAGAACCAACTGTATGCCAAGTTCAGCAAGTGCGAATTTTGGCTGCGTGAAGTTGGATTCTTGGGTCATGTTTTGACCGAAGAAGGATTGTCAGTAGATCCCGCTAAGATTGAAGTCGTAACTGAATGGCAATCCCCAAGCAATGTGAAGGAAGTCAGAAGCTTCCTCGGACTCGTAGGATATTACCGCAAGTTCGTTGAAGGATTCTCAAGCATTACACAACCCATGACTCAGCTCTTGAAGAAGGACAAGAAGTTTGAATGGATGCCGAAGTGTGAAGAGAGCTTCTAGGAGCTGAAGAACAGATTGACCACCGCCCTAGTTCTGGCCACACCAGAGATACACAAGGAGTTTGTGATATATTGTGATGCGTCAAGAACCGGACTAGGAGGTGTTCTGATGCAAGAAGGCCGAGTCGTAGCTTACCTTTCAAGGCAACTACGGCCTCATGAAGAGAACTATGCTACTCATGACATCGAGTTGGCAGCTATAGTTCATGCCCTGAAAACATGGCGACATTACCTCCTAGGGAAGCGGTGTGAGATATACACGGATCACAAAAGTCTAAAGTATATTTTCACTCAGAAGGAATTGAACATGAGGTAGAGAAGGTGGCTAGAGTTGATCAAGGATTATGACCTCAGTGTTCAATACCACCCTGGGAAGGCTAATGTGGTAGCAGATGCATTAAGCAGGAAGGCTTGTTCCTTGAATGCTATGCTTAAGGAAAGGATACCCGCCTTGTATGAAGAACTTGAAAGCTTCGGGATGGAACTGGTTGCACTAGGATTCTTGGCCAACCTCGAAGTTAGGCCTACCCTGATGGATGATGTTAAGGAAGCCTAGAAGGGACACGAGAGCATTGAAGGCATCAAGAGGAAGATCAAGGCAGGCCAGGCCCCAGGATTCTCAGAGGATGAGCAAGGAATTGTGTGGTTTGGGAATCGCATTTGCGTACCCAATAATATTGCGCTCAAGAATCTGATCTTGCAAGAAGCTCATGACACCCTGTATTCCATCCATCTTGGAGGGACCAAGATGTATCACGACCTGAAGGAAAGATTTTGGTGGCACGGGATGAAAAGGGAGATTGCCACCTATGTTGCAAAGTGTGATGTATGCCAATGGGTCAAAGCTAAATATCAGCGACCTGCTGGATTGCTCCAACCACTCAAGGTTCCCGAGTGGAAATGGGATAAAGTTGGAATGGATTTCATCACTGGACTACCTAGGTCAAACAAGGGACATGACTCCATCTGGGTCATAGTCGATCATTTGACTAAAGTAGCCCATTTCCTTCCTGTTAAGACTACCTATGATGGCAACCATCTAGCAACTTTATACATCAACAGAATCTTAAGTCTTCATGGTGTTCCCAAGGAGATTGTGTCAGATCGAGGAACCCAGTTTACCTCAAGGTTCTGGAAGAAGTTCCAAGAGGCCATGGGGACCAAGTTGTCCTTCAGCACTGCTTTCCACCCACAGACCGGAGGTCAGACAGAGCGAGTGAATCAGATACTCGAAGACATGCTCCGAGCCTGTGTCTTAGCATATGGAGCTAGGTGGGAAGATTTCCTCCCTTTTGCCGAGTTCTCCTACAACAACAGTTATCAGTCAAGCCTCCAGATGGCACCATTTGAGGTGTTGTACGGACACAAGTGTCGCACACCCCTCAATTGGTCAAAAACCAGAGAAGGACTAGTGTTTGGGTCCGATATCCTACGTGAAGCAGAAGAGCAAGTTCAGCTAGTCAGAGAGCAACTGAAGACTGCCAAGTCGAGACAGAAGAGCTATGCCGACACTCGTCGCCGACAAGTAGACTTCCAAGTCGGAGACCATGTATACCTGCGAGTAACTCCTCTTAAGGGAACCAGGCATTTCCACGTTAAGGGAAAGCTCGCCCCAAGATATATCGGCCCCTTCAAGATCACTTCACGACGGGGAGAAGTGGCTTACTAGTTGGAACTTCCACCTGGACTATCCGATGTGCACAACGTATTCCACGTGTCACAACTCTGGAAGTGTCTCCAAGTTCCAGAGAAACCTGATCTTTACAAGGACGTCGATCACCAAGCCATTGATCTTCAGCCCGATTTGACCTACCGCGAGAGACCCATCTACATTTTGGACGTGGCTGAATGACACACTCGAAGCCGCACCATCAAGTACTTCAAGGTCCAGTGGAGAAACCACACTGAAGCAGAAGCAACCTGGGAACGTGAGGAGTACCTTATATCCGAGTTTCCGTATCTCTTTAAAGCCTAGTTTAGGAATCTCGGGGACGAGATTCTTGTAAGGGGGGTAGGTCTGCCACAACCTGCATTTTGTAACATTTCATTTGCATTAATAAAGCATGAAAATTTGGAACAACAAAAACTTTTGCATTATTTGCCTTTTTTATTTTGGAGTTGGTTTTCTATCTGTGTTTTTCAAGTGCTCTTTAAAGTCAACACAACTCCACCTTCTATACTTCATCTCCTTGCCCCAAACTTCTGCCTAATGATCATGCCATGTGTACAGAGCAATATAGTATTTTCTTACAAAAATAATTTGGCCAAAAAGTATTTTGAAAAATTAGTTTTCCAAAAACCCTTGAATTGAGGTTTACACAGTAAGTACTTAATTAAGGGCAGTAAAAATCTTTCAAAAAGTATATTTGAATCCTATTAGATATAGGACTCCCATAAACCACAAAAATATAATTTTAAAAGTTATTTTCCTATTTTATTTAAAAGCTTTTTCTTAAGGCCAGAAATGGTCTTTAATAGGGAAAAATTATTTTATTGTTTCAAAAATATTTGACAAAAATCAGGAAAACTCAGTGGACATATATTTTCCATATATAAGAGTTTCAACACATGGTCATGTTCAAAATATTGAAAAAAACCTCCCAAAACCCTTTCTGTCGGATTTCGGGTTCCGGCAGACCCTTGAGGTTCGAACACTGGGGTGCGCACGGAGATTTCGCCTTCTACCTACCTGCACCCCTCCACCTCGCTAAGATCTAAGCTATGGAAAGAACAGCACAAGAGACACAGGGTTTATACTGGTTCGGGCCACCATTGCGGTGTAATACCCTACTCCAGTGTGTGGTGTGGTGGATTGCCTCTTGGGCTGATGATGATGAGCAATACAAGGAAGAACAGCCTCGCGAGGGTCTGTTCTTGGTTGGAGCGATGAACTGCTGGGAGGAGTTCAATCACCCTTCTCCCTCTCTCTCTCTCTGATTTCGATCCCTAGACTATGATCCGATCCGGTCTGGTCCCTTCACCCTATGGGTGGCTATTCCTATTTGTAGGCAAAGGCCCTGGGCCTCTTCCCAAATATTGAGCGGGAAGGGCGCCAACAATTGGCCATTTTGAAGGGGAACATCTGGTACACTTATCCTGACTAAAGTTGGTCGTCGCCTGCCAAAGGCTCTGGTGGTGACGTCGGCTTGGGCTCCACAATGACTTCCTCCCTGCCGTTGGACTGGTCTTGGTCTTGTTGCACCGAAACGGGTGCCTTTGCTTGATGCTCTCGCCTGCGCTTGCTCCCTTTGCACCAAAGAGGAAAGGAGGACACTGCGCGGCTGGCGCCCGCCTGGCGCCTTTGGTCATCATGGCTTGCGTCACGGGCACCTCGTGAGGTACCCCGCCTTGATCTCTCCGCCTCCTCGCGAGCCAGCCTGATGAGGCCGTGCCTAAGGAAGCTCCGTGTCGTCCGCCCCGCGAGGCTTGGCCCCTCGCGAGGGTCTTGGGTCTGTGTTGATGAAGGTGGGCTGCGCTAGGCCCCCTTTGAGCCACGCCGCAGGCCGCAGGCAGGCATGTCTAGGGCCCGCGTTCCCAGAACGCCGACAGTTGCCCCCGGGCCCAAGGCGCGCCCGGACTTGGCCATGCAGGGAGGCGAAAGGGCAAGGGCGAAGCACCGCGGGCCCTAACAGCCTACGGCCTTGGGCGCCGCGTGGCGGTTGATTGGACGTGGGCGCCTCAGCAACCGCGCGAGTTGATAAGGGAGCGGCATCTGCCCATGCTTTGCTTTTTTTCTTTCTTCGGTTGCTGCTCAGACCCCCTTTCTTGCGCCTCTCGTTCCTTCCTCCAAAATTTCCAGATCTACTCCGACCGCGTGACCTAGCAAGCCATGGCGCCTCGTCAGTCCCCGGCCGGAGCTTGGTACTCGTTTGCCCTGGACTCACCGAACGTGTCGGGGGCGAGCCTCGCCCGGTTGTGCCGGATGGCGGCGGCACAGGGCATCGACGGGGCGAAGGTGTTCAAGGCCGGCTCCGCCACCCCTGAGGGCCAAGGGAGCACCTTCTATCCTTTCTTTGCTAGCGCCATTGCTGCTGGCCTGGTGCCTCCCTTCTCCGAGTTCTTCTTCTCTGTCCTCCACCATTATAAGCTACAGGCTCTGCATCTCCACCCCAACTCTGTCCTTCTCCTGGCAATCTTCGCCTATTACTGCGAGGCTTACGTAGGGGTGCAGCCCTCACTGGCCTTGCTGCGCCACTACTTCTACCTCCGGACCTCTCGCGGTCCTGCTTCCGCGTGCGCGAGCTTCATCATGTACGGTGGCGCCATTGCCATTTCGAACCCTGGGAAAAGGATTGAGGGCTTCAGGAGCAAGTGGGTCTTGGCAGATGCTGGGCGCATCCACCCTCGGCTGATCTTGCCAATGGAGCAACCCACGAGCTCCAGCAATTGGGTCGAGCGGAGCTCACGGACCCCCGCACGAAGCTGGTGTTGGAGAAGATGGATGCGGATCTGAGGCCGGCCAACATGGCGGCGGCGAAGCTGACCGGCGCGTCGCTGCTGAGGGAATTCCTGGAGCACCAGCTGGCTCCGCTTCGGCAATACTCACTTCTAATGTGGAGGCCCCATCCGAGCCCCGCGGCCTTGGCCGACGGAGATCTGGCTACGGTCCTCCAATATCTGGTCGGGGGCGATGTGGCGAGGTTGGAGGGTGCTCCTACGCCCTTGTTCCTCCGTGACAACTGGGAGCAGGTGGTGGAGTCCATGCCCGTCTTCAACGGGGACGGGCCCGTGCCCATGGAAACTCCCGGGGAATTGGTAGACGTGTCCTCTGACGACTCCAGCGAAGAGGAGGAAGGAGGGGAGCGGGAAAAAGGGCCTGACTCCGAGGCGACTGACGGAGAGTCGAGGGCTCCCCTCCCCTGGCGCAGGTCCTGCGTTCTCCGCCTCCCTCCGAGTGATGACGACGAGGATGATGACGAGCAGGACGGCGTGAGCTTGCCCCCGATCCCGAAGAAGGATAGGACCGGGCTGATCTCCCGCGGGTCTGCCCCGGCCCCCAGGCGGACCGCAGACGCGCCTTCCGCTTCCAAGCTTCCCGAGGTTGACCCTTCCAGCCGGCTTTCGGGCTTCAAATTTGGCCGGAGGGCGCTTGAGCTCACTGGCAACGACCCATAAGCGCTTGATTCTTGTCTTTATTTCTTGTTCTGCTTCTGAGGCTTGACGTCCGCATCTCTTGGATAGGCTGGCGCCGTAGCAAAGAAGCCGAAGGGAGCTCCTGAGGTTCCATCCGTGGCAGCGCCTCTGCCCGCGATGGAATGTGACCGCGACGCACGGGCTTCTCCTGCCCGGTCGTCCTTGCGAGGCCTGGCTGAGCCGGCTGGGGCGAGCTCAGCTCCCATGGCCCAAGTGACTCCCGAGGTGCCTTTGCCTACTGCCGCCACTTCGGCCGGTGGGGCGCAGCAAGCTTCGCCTCAGGATGCTGTGGTCGCGCTGCCGCCTTCTCCTCCTACTCCACCGACTGCTGTCTCTCTGACTCCTCCTACCGTTCTGGATCATGCTGCCGCTGAGCTGGACTGGCTGCGGCAGGATCTTCTTGGCGCCGACCCTCCCTTGGTGGTCGGGCGCTTGGAGCTGGCTTCAGGATGGATTCGCTCCGACGCTTCGATTCGGGCGGCGCTGGTCCAGGCATTGAGGCTTGCGATGAGGAGAGGCAGGCCGTCCTTGAGGCGAAGGCTGCTCATGACGCAGCCCTGGGGGAGGTGGTCGACGTCCATGGTCACTGCAAGGCGCTGGAGGACGAGCTGCAAGGCCTGCGGGACCAGCTCGTGAAAGAGGTCCGCCTTCGCCAAGAGCAGGAAGAAGGCGTGAAGGCTTGCGAGGCGGCCGTCGAGGGCCGGGAGGCCAAGCTCAGGAAGCGCTGCGACCGCCTAGGCGCGCTGGAGCAGGATTTGGGGGCGAGGAAGGTCGAGCTGGACGACAGGGCCCAGGTTCTTGCCGAGGACCGCGTGGCCTTCGCGGAGATGGAGGCGAAGGCTCGCTCCTCGCTGAGGAGGCTTTACGACAGCGGCCTAGAGAGCCTGCTGGCTGGCGCCGAGGACGGCCCCGCCAAGCTGCTTCCCTTCCTGGTTCGCGCTCTTGAATATGTCGCCTTTGGCCTTGGCCCCATGGCCGAGGCCGAGGCGCGTGTCCTGTCTTCTCCAGCGCTGACGCGGGTCCTCACCCACATCTACCTTCGCGATCCCGGCGTCGACCTCGACAGCCTGCTAGAGCCAGTAAGCGGCGAGCGTGCCGCTACCGCTGCCGAGGCCGTGAAGGGTCGCGCGGAGGCTCTGCTGGGGAAGTTCCGGGCCTTTCGCACCATGCCGAAGCAAGGCGCTACCGACCTCGCTGCTCCAAGAGGCGAACCCACTCCGCGCTGCTCCACCGCCGACAAGTGACACCGTTGTGGCTCCTGTCCTGCCTTTAATTCCTGCACATGTATCATGCCTCGGGGAGGCATTTAAACTTGCGTTTGGCATTGAGATAACAGTGTGGACTATAATATTTGCTTTTGAATTCCTTGAAATTTGCGCTTTTCCTTCCTACTTGCTTATGTTCTACACCGGCAGAGCCCGGCCCCGCGCATACCTCACCCAGCGTTAGTCCCAACCGGAAACCAGGACGGGACCGAGTAGTGAGGGGCTACGTGACAAGTTAGGCTCATGAGTCACGATGCTCAGGAGTCCCCCTTGGCGCATGAACAGCAAGTAGGGAGGTGTGATGTGGGTGGATCTACCGTTCTACGTCTGTAAAGCCCGGCCGCGCGCATACCTCAACCGCCGTTAGCCTTTCGGAACTAAGGAGTGAGGGGCTACGTGACCAGTTAGGCTCCTGAGTCGCGATGCTCAGGAGTCCCCCTTGACGCCCAAACGGCCTTCATACCTTGGCTCCGCTCGGGGAGAGACGCGCGACGAACCAGGCCCGGGAGGGCCTGGCTGGGTGGCGTGCGTCTGGGCGTGACCCAGGTGCAGCCCCCGTGCCCAGCCCCCTCGCGCGGCACTCCCGAGGGGAGGCGTTACGATGAGGCTAGACACTGAGCTCTGGGCTCCCTGAGGTTGATGCGGCCCGGGGGCCGCCCTTAGTTGTTTATCACCAGCGCGGAGCATAGCGCTTCCGTATGTGTACGGGCATAGCCGCTCCTCGGCAGTGTCGTCAGCCAGCGCGGAGCATGGTGCTTCCACTGGTACGTGGGAGGGGGCTCCCCTCCGGGAGGAGCCCCCGGGGCGTGTACAGCCCCGCCCTGACATGTGGCTGGCATGGTAGGGCCTGGCGAGGTGTATCTGGGCACCCGTGAGCTAGTGCGGGACTCACGGGGTCCTACCTCTAGGCGGGTTGCGCCTGGCACTAGGCCTTATCTTGTGATGTGTCCCTGCAAATTTGGTTAGATGCTGGCACTCTACGTCCTCGGGTCCTGGCCCTCGAGCTGGTCTCAGCCGTCGCTGGTATGCCAGGTCGCGATGCCGTGGACAAGGCCAGAGGGTGAGGGCTGGAGAGCCAGTAAGAGCCCTGAGTCGCGATGCTCAGGTACCCCCCTTTAACGTGCAAGTGGTCGGCATGGAGAATAAGAGGTGCCGTGGACAGGCATCAAATAATCAAGCATGGTGGGTTGAACACATAGCCGGAAATAAACACAAAAGGGATACATGCCGCTGGGTCTGGCCCGAGCGACTTGGGGGATGATGCAGCCTGAGGGGTGCCCCAACAAGGTAAGCTAACAACATGAAATAAAAGGTATACATGCCGCAGGGACGGACCCACGCGGCCTGGGAATAATGCAGCCCTGGGGGGCGCTCCCAACTGGAAGTGAAACTTGAAAGATGTCACCTGATGATGTTGAGGACGAAGGAGTGTTGGTGTAGCAGACTCGGTGGGCTGCGGAAGCCGATCCTCACGAGCCCCCAGGCCCAGGGGCCTCGGGAGGCTCCGGAGGCGCTGGTGGCTCCTCGCGGACCATCTCCATCTCCGCCAGGGCTGCGGAGCGCCTGGCCTCTTGAGCCTCCATGATGCCCCTCATGAGGCGCTGGTACGTGGCAGCCGTGTTCGGCAAGTCGTAAGGCATGCGAACGTAGCTGTGGGGTGGACCTTCGCAGCGCCCACTCGCGAGGGCCAGATGCACTGCAGAGAGGCGACTCGATTGAGCCCTGGTATGTCGATGCAGACGCGCAGCCCACCATCCTCGCCTGGATGGGGAGCCACAGCTGGTAGGCGGCGGCCGCCTCTCATGACTCTTGACTCTTGTAGCTCCTGAATGGCCTTGCTGACGAACTCCTGAGGGTCTGGCTCTCCTTGCCTTACTCCTTCTTGAGGGAAACGTGCTTCGAAACACGCCTCCATGTGGTGCCCAAGCGCCTCCCTCGTGACCTTAGCCAGGTCGGTGGCCCTCCAGGGGAGAGCCCCCGAGCCCTGCCAAAGGAGGGCGCCGGGCGCACTTTCCTATGCAATGGAAGGAGGTTCCCCTTGGGCAGGCACGGGCCCTGATGGGCCTGCCTCCTGAGGGGCCGGGCCAGACGATGTCTTCTTCTTCTTGGGGGCGGTCTCTGGAAGCCTCCTGCTTCCGCAATCCGAGTCTTCCAGTGACGCGGCCTGAAAGGCTCGTTCCAGGGAACACACCGCGTCCTTCTCTACACAGGGCACCGTGATGACTTCGCCACTTCCTGGCATCTTGAGGACGTTGTAGCCGTGGTGAGTTACGACCATGAACTTGGCCAGCGCCGGGTACCCAAGGATGGCATTGTACGGCAGGCGAATGTGAGCGACGTCGAAGTCGATGAGCTCGGTGCGGTAGTTATCGCCTGCCCCGAAGGTGACAGGGAGGCGGACCTGCCCAATCGGGACCGTGGAGCCGTCGGTGACTCTGGAGAAAGGCTTGGTTGGCTGAAGCTGGTTGTAGGGCACTTGGAGATTGTTGAATGTTTCCACGGACAGGACGTTGAGCCCTGCGCCGCCATCGATGAGGGTCCTGGTGACCACCATGTTGCTGATGATTGGGGAACAAAGCATCGGGAGGACTCCGGCTATAGCTGCACACTGGAGCTGATCTGCTGAGCTGAACGTGATGGAGCACGCCGACCACCTGAGAGGGCGCGTGGCTTCGAGCTTGGGGAGGACAGCATTCACTTCATGGGCGAACTGCTTGAAGATGCGTTGAGAGGCTGGGGCTTGAGCCCCGCCCAGGATGCAGGCGACCGCGCGCGGCTCCTGGAAGCCCCCAGCCCCCTCGTCCTGATGGCGGTCCTCATTTCTCCTTGGCTGCGGCGGCAGCAGAGGGAGGCCTGCATTGCCTTGCGGGCGGTCCTCGCGAGGCTGATCCCTCCAGTCTCCCTCGCGAGGCGGGTCTTGCCAGCGATCCTCGCGAGGTTGATCGCGCCACCCTTGGCGCGGGCCGCGGTCTTCCCAGCGTCCTGCGTTCCTTCCTCCTCCTCGACCGTAGCCTCGGTCACCACAGTCGGGGCGACGGCTGATCCTTCCTTCTCGCACGGCTCGGAGCTCTTGACATTCGTTGGTGTTGTGGGTGTGGAGGTCGTGGTACACACAGTACCGACTTCCCTTGGAAGGTTCCGGCTGATCTCTGCCCCGCTTGGTGTCTGGTTCTGCTGCGAGCACGGCAGCCCCCTTGCGCTTCACATCCTTGGCCTTGGGCTTCTTCTCTTCTGGGTCTGTGGCAGGCAGCTCGAGGAGGGAGAGACGCCCTTCCTCAGCCCTAGCGCACTTGGTTGCCAAGTTGAACAGCTCCAAGGAAGTGCACAGGTCTTCATGCATCGCCAGCTCCTCCTTCATCTTGACATTGCGCACGCCGTCGGAGAAGGCTGAGATGATGGCCTCCTCGGTCACCTTGGGAATCTTGAGGCGTGCATTGTTGAAGCGCTGGATGTACTTCTGCAGGGTCTCTCCGGGTTGTTGCTTGATGCGGCGCATGTCGCTCACGGCGGGTGGCCGGTCACGAGTACCTCGGAAGTTGGCGATGAAGCGGGTGCGCATCTCGTCCCAGGAGGAGATCGTGCTTGGAGCCAGGTTCAGGAGCCAGGTGCGGGCCCCGTCCTTGAGCGCCATGGGAAACCAGTTCGCCATGACCTTCTCGTCTCCGTTGGCAGCTTCGATGCCCAGCTCATAGAGCTGGAGGAACTCCGCAGGGTCGGCCGTGCCGTCGTAACGAGGACGCAGGTCTGGCTTGAACTTGCCGGGCCACGCGACGCTGCGTAGCTCGGTGGTGAAGGCACGGCAGCCTGCTGTGGCCACGGGAGGCCTTGGGTGATGGAGAGCTTGGTCTTGCATGCCTCCACGTGCTGCAGCTGGGAGCAGCGCGGGGTCTTGACGTGCGGGAGCAGGAGCATGGTCGCGACGTGCTGGAGCAGGGAGTGCCGGGGCAGCTTCTTGCGGGCGAGGGACTTCTTGGCAGCTCTGCTCTTGCCGCGCTGGCACCTGACAGAGCAGGTTCCTCCTAGGGGCCACGCGCCTTGGAGCCATGGTGCCTTCTTGAGGAGGAGGTGGCCGGGGCGCCACCGGAGCTTCGTTGCCCGCGCGGGGCGGGGTGTGGTGCAGCGGAACGGACGGTGCAGGAGAGCCCCCTGCGGCGCGGACGAGCTCGGCGACGCGGTTGAGCCATTCGTCGTAGACGTCGTCGACGGGACGGTAGCGCAGGAGCTCGTTTGCCGCGATGAGCGCAGCTCGAGCCTCCATGGGTGCTCGGAGCGCGCGGGACGAAGACCCAGCTGGGGTGAGCGAGGGAGTGGCGGTGCGGCCGTCTTGCCGCACGGACAGATGCTGAGACGACGCTTGCTGCTCGTCCCCCCCGGGCCAGTGGCGGCATTGACGGCAAGTGACGGGGAACGGCGAGGACGCCCGCCGACAGGAGTCGTCTAGGCGACGTGGGAAGCGAGAGCGGCCCGGCGCTCGGCGCGGGCCCGACGAGCGTCAGACATGGACGCGATGGTCGGAGGAGAACGGGGTGGTGGAAGACGAATTCCGGCGCACCCCTACCTGGTGCCCCAAATGTTGGATTTCGGGTTCTCGCAGACCCTTGAGGTTCGAACACTGGGGTGCGCATGGAGATTTCGCCTTCTACCTACCTGCACCCCTCCACCTCGCTAAGATCTAAGCTATGGAAAGAACAGCACAAGAGACACAGGGTTTATACTGGTTCGGGCCACCGTTGCGGTGTAATACCCTACTCCAGTGTGTGGTGTGGTGGATTGCCTCTTGGGATGATGATGATGATCAATACAAGGAAGAACAGCCTCGCGAGGGTCTGTTCTTGGTTGGAGCGATGAACTGCTGGGAGGAGTTCAATCACCCTTCTCCCTCTCTCTCTCTCTGATTTCGATCCCTAGACTATGATCCGATCCGGTTCGGTCCCTTCACCCTGTGGGTGGCTAGTCCTATTTATAGGGAAAGGCCCTGGGCCTCTTCCCAAATATTGAGCGGGAAGGGCGCCAACAATTGGCCATTTTCAAGGGGAACATCTGGTACACTTATCCTGAATAAAGTTGGTCCTCGCCTGCCAAAGGCTCTGGTGGTGACGTCGGCTTGGGCTCCACAATGACTTCCTCCCTGCCGTTGGACTGGTCTTGGTCTTGTTGCACCGAAACGGGTGCCTTTGCTTGATGCTCTCGCCTGCGCTTGCTCCCTTTGCACCAAATAGGAAAGGAGGACATTGCGCAGCTGGCGCCCGCCTTGCGCCTTTGGTCGTCATGGCTTGCGTCACGGGCACCTCGTGAGGTACCCCGCCTTGATCTCTCCGCCTCCTCGCGAGCCAGCCTGATGAGGCCGTGCCTGAGGAAGCTCCGTGTCGTCCGCCCCGCGAGGCTTGGCCCCTCACGAGGGTCTTGGGTCTGTGTTGATGAAGGTGGGCTGCGTTGGGCCCCCTTTGAGCCACGCCACAGGCCACAGGCAGGCAAGTCTGGGGACCCCCGTTCCCAGAACGCCGACACCATCTGCCCATTCTAAGGATTTGAAATATTTCTACAGGAAATATTTTCATAAAAATCAAGGTCATTTTGGTTCACCAAAATGCCCCAAAACCCTCTCTGACCAGAATCAAACTTGAACAACTTTGTACTACCAACTTTCTCTCCTTGACCCCAACTTTTCTGAGCATGTTCACATGACCAAATGAGGCCACTACACAAAGTGGTTCATCAAGGGGAAGTGATTTGCTCAACTAGATCTACACAAGTTCATTTCTGCTAATTTCTAGGGTTTAGAAAAGTTACATTATGAACCTTGCCCAAATAAGCTCAAATGGGTGTAAGGCCCTAATTCTATGTGCAATTTCACCCTGTGGAGTCTCCTGCCAAATGGAGTTTATTTGCTTAACCAAACAAGCATCAAACACCTTCTGCAATTTTACTAAAACCCCTGTTTTGACCTCTTCCACTCTTCTCCATGGCCTCCACTTTTTACCACAGCCCCTCCTAGACCTCTTCTACCTCCAGTAGCAATGGCTGCATCTCAGATCAATAATTAAGGGGTGAAACCACCTCTTTTACCTCTCTGGACATCCCTTGCACCCCTCTTCCTCACCTCCCGCCTCACTCCAGTGGCCACCCAAGGCATCCAAGGCTTTCCCCAGCTTCTTTACTCCTCCCTAGAGCTACCAGACATGCTTGGACGTGCCCACTTTGCCAAAAAAATGGCATGCCGACCATTTGCACGCTCTAGAGCGCGCTACAGTGTGCTCCCGCACTGTAGCCGCCCCCTGCCAACCACCTCCTGCCACCTCGGCTCTCCCCCTCATGCTAGCCGATGCTCCTCGACGTCCGCAGCACGCTACACCTCTGTCCCCCTCCTCCTTCTCCCTCCTACTGCCCTTGCTCGCACGCGCGCCGGCCGCCCGAGAGCTCCAATTAGCGGCCTCACACACACGGCGTCTCTGACCCCTCCCCGCTCCCTCTCTTCTCCCCCTAGGCGTAGTTGACCCCCACGAACGCCCTAGAATCAGCGCAGCACCCTCCCGAGGCCCGTAGCGACGAGCACGAGCTCCCCGGCGCACGAGCCCACGGTGGACCGCCGCTCGCTTATATAAGGCATCCCCGAGCCCCCCTCTAGCCACCACTCGTCCTCTTCCCCTCCAAATAGCCCCACTGGGCCTCCCGTTCACTCCCAGAGCCGCCCGAGCTCGAAATCGAGCTCGAGCTCCGCCGCTTCGGGTCGCCATGAATCTCGTGGTACAAGCCTCCTTTGCCCCCTCTCTCTTTTGATCTGGAACCGCCTCACCTCTCTTACCATTTCCCCTCTGTCTCCCCTCTCTATTGCAGCCAGAATCGACTGGGGCAAGCACCTCCCGAAGCCCCTCCGCCGTGTGACCTCGTCGCAGGCGAACCAGGCCACCCCGGCAACCGGTTCCACCTCCACCCGAACGGCGACGCCACGCTGAGTCCGTCCCTGCCCTTGTCCAAGCTCGTCGTGCCCTGCATCGTCGCCGGTAAGCCTCGCCGCCGTCGGACGAGGGTTGACGACGACCCTAACAAGGGGCCCCGCCCGTCAGCCTCTCTGTCCTATCCCTCTCCCGCGTCCTCTCTCACTGACACCGGGCCCCGCCCGTCAGGTTTAAAAATCTGGCGCGGGCACGCGCGTCGGCTCGGTTGGCCCACGTCGCTGGCTGGGCCGCTGCCCTGCGGCTGTTCTGGCCCAGCAGGCATAGTGCCCCTTCCCCTTTTTCTTTTTTGCCAAACCTGTAAAAATTCCACAGGATTAAATATTCAACCAAATGCAATAATTCCAACTCCTAAATCCTTGTAATAATCCCACCTATTTATTTGTGCAGTTTTCACTCTTATCAAACCAACTTTTCTTCACTATTCAAATTCAAATTTGAATTTGAGCATTTATGCCTGTCATTTAAAATTCCTAGCACCGTTTCCATGACTCCAAATCCAAAACTAGGAATTTTCCCCTTCTTAGTTTTCACCCTAGTATTTAACAAAAATGAGTTGACATTTTTCTGAGCACTTTGGTTTTTCTGTTTTATTATTGCCTTATTTTATCGTTATTATTTTGCAACGATAGATTGCGTTGCTGATGAAGGAGTTGGACCAGAAGACTTTGAAGACCCAGAAGACTTTGTTGAGCCAGGCAAGCAGCCCTTTGACCATGTCTATGAAACCCTTTTTATGCATGTCATATAGCACTTATTAGTGTTGCATCAGAATCATGATGAGATGGTAACCACTTTGATGGGTTGCCTCTATTACTTCTTCATTGATACTTGCATTGTGCATTACCCTACCTCCTTATAAGGGTTATGCCGGTGGGAGTAGATAGGATGCTAAAGTAGATGCTGCGCGAATGGGGCGGGTATATGCATGGTGATGGAGACAAAGTATTTTCAAAAGACTTTTCGAAAACCCCATCGGGTGCCACTTATGCCCGAGGGAGATAATGAGATGGGTAACCACTTGATGACGAAGTGGTGTGCCGAGGCAAGTGTGTGTGTTGTTTTTGAAAACGGATTAGATTTAAGATTTGTCGACTGTCCCAACCTTACATGCGCAACCACTCTACCCTTGTATGGGAAAGGGCATTATTGATTACCTAGGCCGATACTAGCTTGGAGCCCGCATTACTCGTGACGGGGGAGAGTTGGTTCTCTCTCTCGGGACGGGGTCGTGCCAGGTAGGGCGGCCATGACTGTTTTCACAGGGCACCGGATACACCATTGTGTCCCCTCTCGGATGTTACGATCTCGAGTGAGTCTCGTATGATGTACATCATGAGGATATGGAACAACGAGTGGACTCCTTGTTAGTGTCGTCTAGGGAAAGATAGTGATCGGGTGCTTACCCCGGGTACTTGAGGTACCGCGGGTCGTGGATGACACGGAAGTTCCCCGGATCTTGTGGGTAAAGTGTGCAACCTCTGCAGAGTGTAAAACTATTCGAATAGCCGTGTCCACGGTCAAGGACAGTTGGGCGGTGCTGCTTAAACTACGTCCAGAATTTTACAAACCACATGTGTGTGTGTGTCTGTGTGGGTGTGTTGATGAAGCTAAATGGGTTAAGTCAGATGACTTGACACGATTATCAAGTTGGATTGGTGTCCAACTCTGATAACTGTTACTTGTTCATACGGATGTCTGTACTCTCTTGATGCATACTTTACATGTTGATAGATCATGTCATTGCACTCAAAACTAGCTTTCTGCAAACTACCTACTTAGTGTTATATCATTGCATCATTGTGCCCTGTTCCAATCGTGGGTTGCTTGCGAGTACATTCAAAGTACTCCTTGGCTTGCCACTGGCTACTTAATTGGCCAGGCCTGGAAGAACAGGAGTTCGAAGAAGAGTTCTTTGGAGACGAACATGCGAACTAGGACGTTTCCCAGTCAGAATGCCTGTAGGGTTAAGGTAGATGGCATGGGTTCTACTTATCAACGAAGATTTCCGCTGCTTAAGTTTATTTGGTATTCAGCCCTTGTGGCTTTATCTATGTAAGACTTGACCATAATGGTCATAATTTGTGTAAGACAATATGTATGGATGTAAGACTCTTGTTATTCAGCTTCTGTGTGTTCAGTGAGCATTGATCTCTGGGATCACTGTACACGTGCATTCGGTGATCTCGACTTATGAGTCGGGGTCCCCACATTTTTATTAGCCACACCTAAGACAGATTTTTTTTATTAGTAGTGAACCCCACATGTCATAGACACAAAAAGTGTGGCAAGATTCCCGTAGGCAAGCCAATGTGTGTCTAACAATTTGAGCCACTCAAGTTAGGCAAGTGTGGCAAGTGTGGGAAAAATAATGTGGCAACCTAAGAGAAACATAGTCACAATCCAAACAGCCCCGTAATTTTTTGTGACATGCATGAAAATTTGGTTAGTTAAATTTATAGTCAAAATTTGGCAAGGTGCATCAAATCAACACATGCAAGTATCAAAAGGGAAGTCACGGCATGCATGCATGTGTTGTACTCCCTCCATTTCCAAATATAAGTCATTTTAGAGATTGCAACAAGTGACTACATACGAAGCAAAATATGTCTACATACATCTGTATGTAGTAGTCCATTTGAAATGTGTAAAAAGACTTATATCGAGTGTAGTGCTTTGATGTGTCATGTCAACTCCTACAAGACCAAGAAGTTTGATCAACGCCCTCTCCCTCGTGGACTGAGCTCTGGTGCCTTAACTGCACCTACCTTTGGCTGCATGACAGGTGGGCCAACCACCTGTTGGGCCCACCTGTCATAGACGCAAAGGCAGGAGCAGTAAGTCAATGAAGCTTTGTCCCTCCCACGCGCATGAGCGTCGTGGCTGGCAGGACTAGTAGGATCTTTCGCTACACGCTTCTTGACGGCGGCGAACTGGCGGATGGAGTTGACCATCATTTCATCCATGCAAGAGGCGAAGCCGGCATTGGCGAGGGCTACGACGCCGGCGGTTGCCAGCACCGTCTGAAACGCTACACGGTACGGGGCCGCAGGACGGTGCCTTGGATGATTTGGCACAGCCGACTGCCGCTCGCGACCATCGCCTCCATAGGTGCTTCTGGCTTCTGGTCACTTGGTCTTGGATTAGAGCGAGCAGTGTTGCGCAGAGACTAAGGAGTAGATGGATTGGAGTGGGGGGCGCCTTTATATGAGAATCCAAACTCTGTTGCATTCACATCATGCTGGCTCTATTCTGCTTCTCCAATTAATTCCCTCTGCATGTAGAGTAATTTGAGGATGCATCATTGACCGTTCAACGTCTCGGGAACCACTACCCTCTCCCTCCTTGGCATTCAAGCAACTATGGATGCGACTGCAGCTTGCGTCTATCGTGTGTCAGGAGACATTCCAGTCGACGACAAGGTGCCTATGGTGACTTCGTAAATTTCAAGATGATAGTACTAGTATACTCAATATTGTGCACCGCGACCAAGGCCGAGAGGAAAACGAGAGAACTACGTATTTATTTATGATGGAGATTCACTCATTTTGCTCCATATGTACTCCGTCTCGGTGTAGTCTAGTCACTTGTTGAAATCTCTAGAAAGGCAAATTCTCCTTTCTGGTTTACAGGGCTATACTAGCAAGTACTCCTTCCGTCCGAAAATACTTGTCATGAAAATGGATAAAAAAATATGTATCTAGAACTAATATACATTTAGATACATCCCCTTTTATTCATTTTGATGACAAGTATTTCCGGACGGAGGGAGTACTACAATAGTGGCACTACTAGAAAAAGGCATGTTAGTGGCGCACCTATTTTTGCCATTAATGGCGCACTATAGGTGCGCCACTATTACGACGCCACTAGTAACAGATAGTAATGCGCACCACATAGAAGTGCGCCAATACTAACAATTTTTTTCAAATTTTTTTCTTAGAATTTTTTTTTCAAATTTTTTTCTTAATCTCGGGTCAATATGCTTAATCTCAAGTCAAATCGCACTAAGTGGTCAAACATCCCGGAAGGTCACCCATCCTCATAGTACTCCATCCCGAGCACGCTTAACTCCACAGTTCTATCCAACCCCAGCAACACCTTACTTAACAGGCACGTGTTACTATATCTATCATATCAATCCTATTAAACCTTGCTGATGTCTAGGACTTTGTTCATGTTCATGAGTGTGATGAAATTTTGAAAAAATATTTTAAACTTCCCGGTCATATTACGTATCATATTTTGAAAAAAAATCCAAAAAAAAATTTGAAACCAATTTTTTTATGTTACTAGTGGCGCACCTAGCAAATGGTGCGCCATTACTAAGTTTGAAACTTTTTCCATTTTCCCCCTCAAGATCTTAAAAGCCCCGTATCTTTCGTTCTGTTAGGTTTTTGAGGATTCTGAAAAACATCAACGGGGTTCCCCCAGTTGAATTCGGAGGTAACTTTTCGAGTAGATGATTTTTCATATAAAAACTTTTTAATCCAAGTTCGTATGCAAAAGTTATGCCCATTTTACTAATTTCCAGAGAGATTTTGCAAATAAAGTCGAAATTCATATTTGTAAATTTTCCGAACAACTAGACCGCATATCACCTGGGAAACTTATTTTCTTTTATTTTTTTGACATTTCCATCATTTTCTTTTTTTTAAACTGAAAAGGCGGTCCACAGGAGGGGTGCATTTGGTCAAAGTTAGTAATGGCGCACTTTGTGTAGGTGCGTCATTACTAACTTTGACATAGTAATGGCGCACCTATGCAAAGTGCGCCATTACTAAGTTTGACCAAGGTTTGACCCAGTCATACACATAGTAATGGCTCACTTTGTACAGGCGCACCATTACTATGTCAACTAGTAATGGCGCACTATCCCCTGGTGCGCCACCGCTAACAATTTTTTTTAAAAAAACTAGTAATGGCGCACCACACACCAGGTGCGCCATTAGTAATATGTCAATAATGGCATACCTGTATCTAGTGCGCCACTGCTATATAGCAGTGGCACACCACATACATGGTGCGCCATTAATGTCCATATTAGCTATAGCCATATTTCTAGTAGTGTGGGCTCACATAGCAATTTTGTCTCATGCAAGAGCCTGGCTATATGCGTGCTCCAAGGTTCGCAACTGCCACGTTGGGTTGCACTTGGCTCTTCGCCTCTTCGAGAAGATGAACAATGCTGTTACTACTACTGCTTCTACAGTATCAAATCCACTTCTGCATGTCCGTCCACCGCGAGCGGGAGGGATAGCTTGTTGTAGTACCATAAGCAAAAGCCTGTCCTCGTCTGTGAGCCACCACGCGCATGGGTGAGGGAGAAGGCGTGTAGTAGTAAAATCTAGCTTCTCCTCGTTATACGATTTGACGCAACACATCATAGCACTGGCCCCACATGGTTGCCTCTAAACTTGGCTGAAAGACCCATAGTGTACAATACTCCATTTGCTGCAACCTCTAACATTTACCCCACCACAAATTAAAATATATATTCCTGTCTTGACTAGATGAGCGTGCAAACTAGAATCACCAGGATGACAGGTAGGGCCAAAAGATTATTTTAATCAAAAAAATATAGCATGGAGCCGACCCCAACGATTTTAAGCTTACATGCATGGTACACGCTATCCTAGACTACTCTACACATGAAACTGCCACACGAGCGTCTGGGCTGCGCTTGGCTATTCGCCTCTTCGGGAGTACTACTGGAGTGGCCATATGACACCGATTGAACTACTGCATGTCCACCGCATACGGGGGGGAGAGCGTGTAGTGAACGAAAGCTTCTCCTAGTCCTGCCAGCCACCACGCTCATGGGCGAGGGAGGGACGCAGCTTCATTGACTTACTGCTCCTGCCTTTGCATCCATGATAGGTGGGCCCAACAGGTCGGTGGCCCACCTGTCATGCAGCCAAAGGCAGGTGCAGTTAAGGCGAGAGGGCGTTGTAGTAATCAAACTTCTCGGTCTTGTACGAGTTGACGCGACACATCAAAACACTTCACTTGATATATTTCAATAATTTGCGTTTATCCATGCATTAATTACAATGCATGCATGCATGCCGTGACTCTCCTTTTGATACTTTCATGTGTTGATTTAATGCACCTTCAAGTAGTATGAATATGTGATGGTAAAGCTTTGTAATGCCCTGGCCCTAATAAAGCGAAAGATGGTTGTGCACGAGGAGGGCGAGATCATGCAGATGGAACAGGACCCGACGATGGAGCTCTCTATGTTCTCTATGGACCTCACCTTGCTCCACTGGCCCTTGTGGCTCCGCCCCTTGAAGCCTCCAGTGTATGAGGTTCGAATACACCTTGTCCGTTCAGCTGATTGAGCAAGGTGCAGGTTTCTTGATTGATGTGTTGTTCTATTGATTTGTGCAGTGCAAGGGAGGGCACCTGGCTTGCGCGGATTGCCGCGTCGAGCGCCCCGGGAACCAGCGGCAGTGCCAGAAGTGTGAGAGCAGCGGTGGCTTTGACATGCGGAACACGGCGGTGGACGTCGTCCTCTCCTCGGTGAGGGTGGAGTGCCCGCACGAAGGTTGTGGGCTCTACGTCACTTACCACAAGCTCATCGATCACCAGAGCGTGTGTCCGCTTGCGCCCTGCAAATGCCCCATGCCCATCTGCAGCTATGAAGGCCCGCCAGCAGTGCTCTCCCACCACATCAACACCGTGCATCCCATGCCCGTGCACAGGATCCAGTACTGCAAGGCGCTCCAGCTGCAAGTACCACTATCGGAGCCACGGCTCTTGCTGTTCACGGAGGAGGACGACCGCGCGTTTTTCTTGGTCAGCGGCGTGCTCGACATCGGCGTGCCTATCACCATGTCGGTCGTCTGCATCAGAGCGGGGGCGTCCCCACTGCCGCACTACGTGTCCAAGCTATGGGCGAACGGCCCGCCGGGGGAGCCCAAAGGCAGGACCGAAGCCGTCAAGGTGGAAATGGAGGTGACAAGCAGCAGGGATCCCGGCGACGTCGCCGTGCAGGAGTTGACCTTCTTCACAGTTCCGCCCAAGCTGCTGGCCGGGTCTAAGCTAGTGTCCCTCCACACTTAGATTGACAAGCTCACGTCCTAAATGATTCTACAGTGCCTTCTGTTTATCTTAGTAATATGCTAATATAGGGGTTAGCTCAGTCTACTTTAGCTTAAGAGATGGTGGGTTTTGGTGGCGATGCAGCAATTACCTCGACATCAGATCAGCAATGAAAGTAATTTCGAACAGTCGAATGGATATTTTGTGTCTGTTGGATATAAAGATCCTTTGGGTAAGAAGTACCAGCTTATATGCTTTTTTGAAACATAACAACGATACTAGTATAATTTTTGTTGACATGCACTAATATTTTCAAAACGAACGTCGGGCTGTAGCTAGACACTACTAGGAAAAGGGCTATAGATGGAATGGACACTAATGCCGCACCTGTCAGGTGGTGCGCCACTACTATATAGCAGTGGCGCACCATGTGCTGGTGCGCCATTAGTGTGGAAGACACTAATGCCGCACCAGGCACATGGTGCGCCACTAGTAACAAAATGTTTTTTTATTTTTTCAAACATACTAATGGCGCATCCGGGCAGAGTGCGCCATTAGTAGTTAGAACTACTAATGGCGTACCAGCCATAGAGTGCGCCACTACTGTATTTTTTTTACTTTTTTGCAAAACTACTAATGGCGCACCGTTGCATAGTGCGCCATTACTAGTTTAAACTAGTAATGGCGCACTGTGCCATGGTGCGCCATTAGTATATTTTTTTTTACTTTTTTGCAAAACTACTAATGGCGCATGTCTGTGGGGTGCGCCATTAGTATGTTGGGTTACTAATGGCGCATGGCTGTGTGGTGCGCCATTAGTAACCTGGGACCAGCTAGATATTTTTGGACAGCCACACCTACACACTCACTTTCCCCACTTCATTCCCCCCACCTCCTTCTCTAAGCTTGTTGGCTGCCTCCTCCTCCTCACCTCATTTGCACCACAGATTCATCAAAACTAAGTGTTGAAATTACCTTTTTTTGATAGGTAAGTAAGAGGAAAGCTATCTTCATGTTGTAGATCTACTTTTTTTCTCCCTAGCTCGCTCCAACAACGTGCACATGCACTTTTTGTGGCCTAGATAGATCTATCTATGTTTGTGGTGTTGCATATGTTTGTGGTGTTGCATATGTTTGTGGTATTTGAAATGCGATAGTTGCCAATATTTTGCCGGAATGTTGATTCATTTCCGTTTCAGCGAGAATTTTGGCACTATGCATTCTTTTTGGTCCTATTTTTAGGGAAAGTCATGCCAAAAATTTTCTTGGTTCTAAAATATCGTTTTACTCTACCCCGCAGGCGACCATGGTCCGCGCGATGACCGAAGGCATCGTGAATAGGTTTTTGAGCTCCGCGAAGGCCAAGATGCTTCAAAAGAACGAGACTGAGATAAGATGTCCGTGTCGAAGATGCAAGTTGAAGAGCCTTATTGCGGACCCAGATTCCGGGCAGGTGCGAGACCACTTGCTCTTGCGTGGTTTCATGGATGGCTATCGGTGGCAAGGTGATGAAGATGACTATGAAGTCGTCCATGGGGGCCGGGCCAAAAATGAGGAAGGGCAACAAGACAACCACCGCGGCTCGGGCGGGCGTGAAGACGAAGAATCTCCAGGACATGATCACGACGGTGATGCTGTACACAGTCATCATGTAGAAGATGCCGGACATGATGATGAGGAAGATGCCGGAGTAAACGAAGGGCATGATCATGAAGATCAAGATGCCGGAGGAGCAGACGACGATGGACCATCGATGGGCTGGGTGCGGGACCCTCATATTCAAGAGCTGCTTCTCAAGCAGACGGATAACGCAAGAGCTGCCGCCCGAGAGAAAGCCAAGCTGGATCAACTGGAGATAGACGCGGTTACTCCATTGTATGAAGGATGCAGACCCGAGGATACCCGCCTAAAAGTAACACTCATGGCTTTGGAGATGAAGGTAAAACACAAAATGACCGATGCATGCTTCGACGAGAACATGTCATTCTGGCACGAACATCTTCCCAAGGGGAACAAGTGCCCGACCAGTTTCGAGGAGGCGAAGGAAGTCATGTGTCCTCTGGATTTACTGCACGTGAAATACCATGTGTGCATGAACAATTGCATCATTTATCGGGGCGAGCACGCGGAGTCTACCATATGTCCGGTGTGCGGCGTCACTCGATACAAGAAGAGGAAGAAAGCTCCTCGAAAAGTGGTGTGGTACTTTCCGATCACTCCTCATCTACAGCGGTATTTCACGGACCCTAAGGTAGCAAAGCTCCTGTGTTGGCACGCGGATAGGGAGGAGAAGAAGCGAGAAGATGGCGCAAATGATCCGGATATAAATAAAAAAGACAAGATGCTGAGTCACCCTAAGGATGGGAGCCAGTGGCAAGCGTTGAACTTCGAACACCCAGAATTTGGGAAGGATCCAAGGAACATCGTGCTGGGCGCGAGCACCGATGGAGTCAACCCGTTTGGCAGCCAGAGAAGCACACATAGCACCTGGCCTGTGTTTGTGTGGATGTACAACCTTCCCCCCTGGTTGTGCATGAAGAGGAAGTACATTCACATGAGTATGCTAATTGAAGGGCCGAAACAACCAGGGAACGACATCAATCTGTATCTGGGGCTACTGAAAGAGGAGCTAGACACGCTGTGGAAAACGCCAGCCAATACGTGCGACGCCGCAGAGAAAGAATATTTCCCTATGAGAGCCGCACTGCTCACGACGGTGCACGACTATCTCGGTTATGGATATCTCGCAGGGCAGGTGGTCCACGGATTTTCTGGATGCATCAGGTGCATGGTTGACAGAACGTATCGCCAGCTAGATAGAGATCCCGGGTCTTCGAAAACAATGTTCATGGGACATCGAAGGTGGCTTCGTGACGATGACCCGTGGAGGAAACGCAAGGATCTGTTCGATGGTGAAACCGAACTCCGAAGACGCCCGCGTACGAGGAGCGGCGAGGAAATAGACGGGCTGTTGAAAAATTGGAAAGATTGCCCACTGCCGGGAAAGAAGCAAAAGGCGCCAAAGCCGGGAAAGAAGCGAAAGGCGCCAGAGCCGCTGCTGAAGGTATGGAAAACGAGGTCTGTTTTCTGGGACTTGCCGTACTGGAAGGTCCACCGTGTGCCTCACAGCCTTGATGCCATGCATATCACGAAGAACGTGTGCGAGAGTCTGCTTGGTACCCTGCTCAACATGCCAGAGAGGCAAGGGCAGACTTGAAATCAATGGGCATCGGGCAGGAGCTTCACTCTAATGATGATGATGATGATGATGATGATGAGGCAAAGCAGGAAACAGAAAGTCGTCGCAAAGGCAAAAAGGCCAAGAAGACCGGAAATGACTTCCCTCCCGCGTGCTTCACTCTAAGTCAGGAGGAGATCGAGCAGTTTTTCACCTGCCTTGTAGGAGTAAAACTTCCTTACGGTTACGCGGGGAAGATAAGCAGATACCTAGACCCAGCGAAGCAGAAGTTCAGCGGGATGAAGTCTCACAACTGTCACGTGCTGATAACGCAGATACTTCCAGTTGCAATCCGTGGGATCATGGAAGCGCACGTCCGTGAAATGCTATTTGGCCTATGCAACTTTTTCGACGTCATCTCTCGGAAGTCGGTTCGCGCGAGGCAACTCAGAAGGCTACAGGAAGAGATCGTGGTGATACTATGCGAGCTTGAGATGTACTTCCCTCCCGCATTCTTTGATGTTATGGTGCATCTGCTGGTCCATATCGTGGAGGATATCATCCAACTCGAGCCGACGTTCCTGCACAGCATGATGCCGTTCGAAAGGATGAATGGTGTCATCAAAGGATACGTTCGCAACATGTCATGTTCAGAGGGAAGTATAGCTAGGGGCTTTCTGACCGAAGAGTGCATCTCCTACTGCACGAATTATCTAGGCATCGAGAACCCCGTTGGTCTGCCCATCAACAGGCACCTCGGCAGGCTCGCTGGATGGGGTCACCGTGAGGGTCGCCGCGAAATGCATGTCGACTTCGAGGGTTGACTCGCCGACTTTGAAAGAGCAAACCTAGTCGCGCTACAACACATAGACGTGGTCGATCCTTGGGTGGTAGAGCACAAAACCTTTATTGAGAAGACGTACAATGACCGAGGCCAACAGAGGACGGACGGAGATATAATCAAAGAGCACAACTCATGTTTCATGCCTTGGTTCAAGCAGAAGCTTCTGTCATACCATTTACATGAGGATTCTTCCGCGGAAGAACAACTCATATTCGCCTTGTCACAGGGCGCCCAGCACAACCTGATGACCTATGAGGCGTACGATATCAACAACTACACATTCTACACTGAGGACAAGGACATGAAGAGCGATGGTTATTAGAACTCCGGGGTAACGATGGAATCCTACATCGGTAACGACAAGGACAGATACTACGGAAGGATCAAGGAGATCTGGGAGCTGAGCTACGCTGGAGAGAAGGTCCCGACGTTCTGTGTCAGATGGGCCAAGAGCGTCCTAAAAGAAGACTGGTATTTCACCACAATGGTTATACCCGAAGCCAAATCCAAGACCGCGGTCGCAAACGTCACCGCGAAAAATGAGCCATGGGTACTGGCTTCCCAAGTGGACCAATGCTTCTTCATTACCCACCCGTCAAAGCCCAGTCGTGTTGTGAGGAGAGGCAAAAGGAAGATCATCGGAATGGATGGAGTAGCCAATGAGCAAGACTTCGACAAGTACAGCAACCCGAAGATCGAACATGACGACGACAATGAAGTAGTAGTAGCATACACCACAAGAAGAAGCGGAACCACCCTACCTAAAGGAGGTCCGTTCCACAGAAGAACTCCATTTGCGAAAAAGAAGGGCAAGAAGATTATGAACAGATGGCTAGCTAAGATCGACTGTATTTAAATCGTAGCCTTCATTTCTTGGGCACTTTTTGATATCATGAATATTTTTAAATTTCATGGGCACTTTTTGAATTCATGAATATTTTTTCAAATTTGATGATATTTTTTCATATTCAATATGAAAAAATATTGAATATTCATGAGGACACTCGATCTCGATCCCCGTCCCTCTCGATAGCTATCCCCCTCGCCGCCGAGCACCCCGCACCCTCCCCCCGCTCCACCGCCGTCGACGACCCCCCACACCCTCCCCCGCTCCACCGCCGCCGATGACCCACCGCACCCTCCCCCGCTCCACCGCCACCGCCGACACCCCACACCTTTCCCCGGCCCGCTCCACCGCCGCCGCCGACACCCGCACCCTCCCCCACTTTTTGAAGATATTTTTAAATAACAAATTTGATGATATTTTCAAATAAGAAATTTGATGATATCTTTAAATAACAAATTTGATTATATTTTCAATTAAAAATAAAAAAACAAATTTGATGATATTTTCAAAAAAAAATTGATGATATTTGATGATATCTTCTGTTCTAGTCCTCATGAAAATAAAAAATTTGATAAAAAACAAATTATTAGATGCAACAAGAAATAATGAAAAATATGTTACTAATGGCGCACCAGAGGAGGGTGCGCCATTGCTATCAGAAAAAAAAGTTACTAATGGCGCACCAGAGGAGGGTGCGCCATTGCTATCAGAAAAAAACTACTAATGGCGCACCAGAGGGTGGTGCGCCATTGCTATAGTGTCTAGCTGGATACCCCTTCGCCCGATCCCCCCTTCCCTCTCCCTCGCCAGATCCCCCTTCCCTCCCCCGCCGTGCCCGCTCCGACGACCCCCGGCCCGCTCCAACGACCCCCGCGCCCGCTCCACACCCGCTCCGGCTCCCCCGCCCGCCGCCACGACTGCCAGCCCGACGCCGCGGCGCACCCAGCCGTCCGAAGCCTCCGCTGCCCCGCAGCCAGCACAGGAGCCCAGCAGCGCCTCCCTCCGCCGCCCCTACTGCGTCGCCGCCCGTCCTCCTCCGCGCGTAAGCCCCCCTCCTCCTCCGCCCGTCCTCCTCCGCCCGTAAGCCCCCCTCTACTCCAAACCCCTGACCCCTTCTTGTCTCGTCTCTACAGGTAGACCGTGCCGGCAAGCGACCAGGACGATGCCCGGAGAGGAGAGGAGGGCCTTCTCCTCACCGTGTAGCTGCCGACCTTGTCCTGCTTGAGGAGGAGGAGCAGGAGGGGCGCACCCAGCCACCACAGTCGCCGCAATCAAGGGCTTCTTCCAGCTAGACCTCTAAATCCACGGCGCCATTGTTCTGCCACCCAAGGTGAAGGTGCCCCCAACTCCCCTTCGTCCCCTCTCCCCTCCTTGTTTCATTCGATCTAGCAGCCATGGATTTGGGTTCCTCAAGGCTGCCTAATTACTCTACCATGTGTTCCTACTACTAGCTCTAGCCATGGATTAGGGGCTAGTGTAGATGCAAAATAAGGTCAAATCCCTCTCGAATTTAGGTCAAATTAGGTTCAAATCGCTCTGATATTAGTATGTAAAGCTCACTGTTCTGAAGTTCTGATCAGTTCAGTACCTTAGTAAGCAATAACACAAGCTTGCTGCTAGTTCAGTACCTTTTGCTGCTAGTTCCTCAAGGAGTTCTGCTCAAAATTAGCTCAACAAGTTGCATCTAGCTTTTAGAAAGTTGTTTTGGCTTAAGAGGATAAGTTGTTGTATATACTGTCATAAATTTCAGTTAGTAAGCAATAACTGAATTGGATTTGCTATAGTCAACCTATTAATATTTGTCAGTTTTGAAAATTCAGTTTATTCGGTTACTGAAAATTCAGTTAGGCACACAAATTTCAGAACTTTTGTGTGCCCTAGTACTTGGTGTTTGTAGAAAATTCAGTTAATCCATCGAGGTGAGCACTGATGCTACAAAAAGAGAAGACATGTATGAGTTTGGAGAAAGTGCCAATTTGATTTTCAGTTGCTAGCTACCTGTGATTTATTGTTTCAATTTGGATTCCAGAAATGTTACTGTGTGTTACTATGACCCAACTTTATCTGTACCATAGCATGCTACTATCAGTTATTTTTGAACATCAAATTCAGTCTGTATCTTGCGTTCTTTTTTTGTTCAAAATTTCTCAAACTCTGAATAAATAAAATTATTTGGAAAGAAGCACATGAGTATGAAGAATAATTGTTTCTTTCTGCTTGAATGAATGGAGTACAATACAAGTTCAGGAACAAGGGACATTTTTTGCAATTGTGAACTCTCAATGCTCAAGTCTGGAAGTGTTTACAAATTCAAAGAGTTCACATGACTACTAGTCAAATACTCTAGTGTATTTAGTGTAAATCTAGTCTGAAACTAGTAGAGCTCTTGTTGATTTGCAAATTTAGTTTAAATAAAAATTTGGTACATGACTACTGATCATGTATGAAAGATGTTGCTACTGGATGAGCACAAGAACTAATTAGTAGATTTTGATTTTGAATTATTTTGAATTTTTATGACTAGTGATCAGGTTTCAAATGATTTTGAATTTTTATGATTTTTATGCACATAGGTGAAGCCACTGACTACACTTCAGGTTCTACTCCTGGAACACTTCAGGAATTTTACTTCATAACTGGAGTATTTTGATGATATTGGGGGGTTTTGTCTCCGACCATCGTGTCGTGATGATATTGTGGGGTGTTGTGGGGTTGCAGCTGGGTGGGGGTGGGGTAATGAATTTGCAGGTACCCCGAGAGGCCCTTGAGTTTGCCGGAATGTCAATTAATTTCCATTCCGGCAAATTCGGGTACTCCATATGTCCTATTTTCAGCAAAGGTCATGCTGAAATTTTCCGTGAATTTTAGCATGACTTTGCTAAAAATAGGACATATGGGGTACTTGCGACTAATGCATGGGCCGTGGTATCTTAGTACTTAGTTAAGTAGGATCAACTACCCCGCCATTCTTGCTGCATTAAACCATAGGTGGCAATAGAGCCAAGTGATTAGGCCCAACTTAGAATTCTCCTTAGCATCGATAAACCCTAGATGATAAACCCAACATAGGTGGCAATAGAGCCAAGTAATTAGGCCCAACCTAGGGTGCCTCGGCATCGATAAACCCTAAATGATGAAAACTTAACTTGGCTTCTATAGGGTGCCTCGGTGTCGATGAGAACCTAAATGATGTACGCTTAGGCTTTTAGGGTGCCTCGGCGTCGACAAACCCTAAATGATAAAAGCTTAGCTTTTAGGATGCCTCGGTGTCGACAAACCCTAAATGATGAGACCATGATCTTGTTCCTTGACAATAACCAACTTTTTGACCAAACTTTTTGACCAAACTTTTTTCCTATTTAGAGCGTAACATGGCCCACAACAATGAGGCCGGCGGTTCGGGCGACAAGAAATTCTGGGAGCTGTCCTAGGAGTTGGAGGAAGAATCTCACCACTATGAGGACGCCGCGGAAGACACCCATCCTGACTACACAACCCCTAGTGTCGTCGGGGATGCCACCACTGATGATGGCGCCGCACGCACAGATGGCAGCCAACTGAAGAGGCAACGGAAGGACCGGCGCCCAAACATGCTCGGCACCGTCAAGGAGGAATTTACTGAAGTGAACTCTGACGGGCATCTGACGGCGCCCAAACACGTAGTCAAGGGGTACTCGGTTCAGCTCGGGTGCATTCTCCGGAGCACCGCCTTGATTAACATCGAGAACCTAAGGCATAAGGACCGAGGGAATTTGCGCAGCCTCCTCTTAACGAAGCTGCACGAACGATACAAGTTCCCCACTGAGTTCGCAAACACACGCCTCTCGGGGAATAAAGTGAACGGTGCCGCCCTCACGACGATGAGCACGGCCCTGTCTACTTGGAAAAGCACGGTGAAGGCAATGATTGATAAAGGTGATAGTTATGAGAAGATCAAGGCGAAATATCCTTTGATTAGCGAAGATGACTACAAGGAGTTCAAGATCATGTGCAAGAGCCCTGCAACCTCCGAATCAAGTCAGTGGGGGAAATAAATGCGGCAGTTGAACATAGGGGTCCACCAACTCAGTCCCGGCGGTTACAGAGTGGCGGAGCCTATATGGGACAAGGAGGACGCGGAGCAGGTCGAGCAAGGCCTACCGCCACGCTTCGAGAAATACCGTGACAAGCAGACCAGGAACTTTCTCAGGGCCCGGTACAAGGAGGACCCGGTAACAAAGGAGCTTACCACGGATCCGAAGACCAAGGCGCTTGAGCTTGTTCTGGTAAGGAATACACCCCCGCGTAATTAGCTCCATATGGTTGCATTCTAATTAATCCCCAATATTTCTAAATGGTTCACGTTCCTTCCGCAGGACAAAGAAAGCAGTAGTGCAGGGTCGTCTCAGAGCTCCCCTTTCGACACCCCTTTGAATAGGGCGTTGAACGTAATGAAAAACAAGGATAGGCTCAGTAAGCCAACGTCAGCTGGTCGTGTGGCCGGCAAAGGCTTGTCCACAAAATGATCGTCATACTATACCGCTGGTGGGCGAAAGGAGAAAAAGACCAGCTCGGAAAGCCAGTCGCGCGAGGTTGAAGCACTCAAGGCGCAAGTGGCGCGGATTCCGGAGATGGTCCAAGAGCAAGTGCAACAACAACTGGGATCGACGCTCACCGGCATTATGCCTACCTTGATTCATGGGATAACGACGTGGATTGTGGGTGGCCAACAGGGGCCGCCCCCGATTCCCAGCTTCACGGCCAGCAACACGCACAACGCGCAGGCGGCGCCATTGGTGTCTCCGGCGGCGGCGGTATTGGTGTCTACGGCGGCAGCGCCATTGGTGTCTCCGGCGGCGGCGGTATTGGTGTCTCCGACGTCGGCGTTGGAGCTTAATGCACCCGTGTGTACGCCGGCCGGCACCTCGCCAGCAAGTGGCCCCTCCGTCAGTTGCACGCCCGCCGTTGGCGGTGCCTCGACATTAGCCGAGCTCGATGGCATAACGGTAACTAAGCCTCTCGGCCAAGGACTTCATCTCCTTACCTTTGACTGGGCATCCCTGACGCCCTACATGTTTTCGCAAGGCGTCGCCGACGTTCCTTGCACTCTCCTGCACTTCGTGGGCGGCAAGTTGGTCGATGTCGCCAAGGGTAGAATCATTCAACCAGGCAACCCCGTGTTCCACGGTAATCCGATGCCACCCACAATGTATATGGTTGAAGTGGTTCGGGTGCTGCTAGGCTGTGACGAGCTGTTACCTCCGATTCGACCTGCTGGGGCCGACGAAGAAGATGAGATGACCCTCAGCGCCTGTGTAAGTTGGCCCCTGCTTTGGCTGAAGAGCCAGATTCGTTAGGGGGCGGGGGACACCACCCCACAGACAAGACCGCTAGTCGTGCCGGCGCCAAGCCATGGCAAGAATGCCGCAATGCTACCGGACATGCCGGACATCCCTATGGCACAGGATCCGGACATGCATATGGCACAAGATCCGGACGACGACGACAACGACGACGGTACATTTACCAACATCGATAAGTACTTTGCCGAACATGGGTACGGTGACGAGTTCTGTGGGCCTCCTTCTCAAGAACCCAACCAAGACGACCGTGATCTAGCTGGTACGGCGGAGAAACCTAGTTGCAACAGGCATCGTCTGGCGTTCAGTTCTCATGAGACGCCTCCAACTGCCGCCTTCGCCGAGCCTCAGATAGCTGAGGTGCCAAATATTATCAGCCCCAACACGCTCAAGAAGGCGGTCTGTGAGCAGAACTCGGTCCCATTACAGCAGATCAAGAAGAAGGGATGGAAACGGCAGACTAAAAAGGGCGCCGGTGCGAGCCAGCCGGCACCGAGTATGATCCGTGCTCAGGACGGGCCACCTTCACCTAAGGATATCTTGAGGAGGGTGCATATGGTGGGTAGGGCGATGCTACCGACAAATATGCTCAATGCTGCAACCGGTGCTATGCGGAGTCTGCATGACAATGTTCTTTCTTTGGAGAAGCAGCGTCTAAGAGAGAATGATGTGGCATACCCGGTTTTCGTGGCCAAGGTGCCAGAGGGCAAGGGCTTTGTGGATGGCAACATTGGGGGTACGATCGTCCTACAGTTTGATGACATCTTTGCTATGTTTAACCTTCATCCGCTGCACTACACCTTCTTTTGGCTGTTTTCGCTGAGTATGGAGATGCGGATCATTAGAGACAAGACCCCGGGCATCGTGATTGTCGACCACTTCTAAATGCGTGCCAAGCTTTTGAGCAGCGCTGGGGACCGCCAAGTCGTGAGTTCACACCTGGAAGACGTCATTCTGGCAAACCCAGATAAGGATAACTTCCTTGTGGCTTACTTTCCCGAGTAAGTCATCCCTTAACCGCCCCGTAACATATGATTTCTTAGATTTCGATCGTTCTTTTTTTTCTAACATTCCGTTTTGTGTGCAGTGATACACATTGCACACTCATCCTCTTAAGCCCGAAATATTCCATGGCCACATATTTCAACCCGAACCATAACTCCAAGATAGACTACACAAATATCAAGAAAGTTCTTGATGATGTTCTCCCCGGCTACGCCAAATCTGGAGGCACCTTCACCAAGGCAGTTCGTAAGTACGGCAAGCACGTGTTCACCCACAATACGATGTTCTGCTGCGTCAAGCAGCCGCCTGGCGGTCAGAAGGATGCCTACTACGCCCTCCATCACATGCGGGCGATCGTAAGGGACCATCATCACCTTCTGCTACCAAATAATCTCAAAGATTGGGCCGCGAGCTTGTCGGCAATCCAGGACGCGAACATCAGACAAGAATTCTTTCGCATACGGTCGGAGTTTGCGGACATCATCCATCAAGATGTCCTTCATACCTCGGGGCAGTTCTTCCTCAGATATCAACCGTCCAACATTGAGATAGACGGAATGCTACAAATGCAGGCTGACAGCGCCCACGATTTCATGACCATCACGATAGATGGCGGCTTCATCCATGCTCCTGTCCATGAGTCGAGTCGAAAGTAGTGATGCTATGTGTAGTTCTGAAACATTGATTGGCTCATGTTGTAATTAAACTTTAATGAATTGTATGTCTCTTTGGTTTGGACAGTCGTTCAACTTAGATGTAATCGATGCTATTTATTAGTAGGACCATGAATCGTGCTATTAATGTCATGTCTTGCTTTTCTCTTCTGATCCTTTTGTTGCATACTTATATATTGCTTATGTATGTATTGTCTGTTGTTTGGCTTGTGCAAAGAGATGCCGTCGTATGTCGTGTACAAGGGTAAGGTTCCCGGAGTCTACGACAACTGGGAGGAGTGTCGGAGACAGGTTCACCGTTTCAGCGGTAACAGTTACAAAGGGTACACCACTAGGGCGGAGGCGGAATCTAGATACGCCCGCTATCTAGCGGGAGAGAGGAGGGAGCGTTGGAGGAACCGGATGAAGACCAGTTTCATCGCGATGATGCTCATCGTGATGACCGTAGCTCTCTTCTATGTGATGGTAGTTTAGATGATCGATATCGACTTGTAATGTGAAGACAAACTCGATACTCGCGGTCTCGAGACTTGTAATGTTTTATCTTTGTTCGGTATTTTGAATTCGGAGACTAATATGATGAATTGTATTCGGAAACTAATCTTCTATTGTATTCGATGAATCTGTTGTTGCTGTGTGCTACTGTCTATATTCTGTCAAATAATATATTTTGTAACCTGTGCAAAAATTAGAAAAGTAAAAAAAATAAAACCTAATATTCATACTAATGGCGCATCACTACAGAGTGCACCATTAGTATGCCAAAGTATACTAATGGCGCATCACCAAACATTGCGCCATTAGTATGCCAAGTATACTAATGGCGCATCCATCCGCAGTGCGCCATTAGTGTGCCAAAGCACATGGTTAAATATGGCCCCTTGGAGGCATACTAATGGCGCATGCTGTTATATACTAATGGCGCACTTGGTGGTGCACCATTAGTATACTAGATAGTAATGGCGCATCACTGGTGCGCCATTAGTAATAAATACTAGTGGCGTGATACTAATGGCGCACCAGTGATGCGCCATTAGTAGGCAAAACTGGTGCGCCATTAGTAGGCCTTTTCCTAGTAGTGAGAAGGGCGGTTGGGACGTGGCATCGGCCCATACCGCGGTGACCCCCGATTGGGACGCACCGACTGTGGATTTTCTCCCTCGCCGATGTCGACCGCGTCTACGCAGAACATTGTTCCCTTCCCCCAGCTGTGGGATCAGGCCGGATATTTGACCAGCGGTGTGGCCACCATCGTTCTATGCTTGTGAAGAGAGCAACCCAAGCAAGCAGGCTTGTAGCTTAGGCTCTTGCTAGTGTATATATAGTGGCTTTCTTTTTCTCTCCATATCAACCATTTTATATTGCGTACGTGTCATTGAAGAGTGAAATGATGGTTGCTTCTTCCGACTAACTTACTGTGTGATTTGACTGCTCCTTTAGTGGCCCCTACACGTAATCCCCCTACGTGTATGCAACAGTCACACATACACATGGACGCAAAAACACGCGCGACGCCCTAATGCATGCATGTCCAAGCACATGAAGGAACACACACGGTCACGCTCAAGTGCTCAACCTACACGTGCATGCACACACATACTCATCCAGGGTGAGCTAGTGACTGTATAAACACCAAAAAATGTATATATTGAGCGCAATGAGCGTATTATGAAGTCCACTGGCTGTATTTTTACAAATATACAATGACAGACAGTGTATTTATCTCATTTGAAATTAAGCCATATTAACTGGAGAGGAGGAGGTATGGACTAGCAATACTTTGTTGTGTCCCGTCAACTTGCGGAACGAGGAGAAGCTTGCAGGATGGGAGAAGCGTGCATGCGGTGGCTCGCAGGACAAGGAGAAACTTTTGACTAATGCAAGCTCTCCTTCGCTCAGGCGGTGGACATGCAACAGTTAATTCGGTGTCAGATTGCCAGAAGCATACACTGTACTAGTACTATTATTGTTGCACTTCCCGAAGAGGCAAACAGCGAAGCGCAAAGTTTACTAGTACTAGTACTACTACTATAGTCTATAGAGGTATGTACTATACTAGTACTAGGAACCGGATGGAGGAGTGTCTGTACTCTTATTATATTTTTAAAATGTGATAAAGCAATCTTCAACACATTTGGTTCTCTTCGAGGGTTCTCGCATGTGATATTGGAAGTTGATTGCATGGAACACTCGCCACAATTCTTGCTTAATTCTGGCTCATATCCTGTTACAAATAGGAGCACTTAGTAATATTTCCTCTTTTTTGTTATTTAGCATGTAAACAGGCCAGCAAACCTTGCGGCGCATCTTTCTGCGAACCGTGCTTGCTGCACTTTGAATGTGGCCGAGAGATGGCTTGATGAAACACCTCACTTCCTACTTCTTTTTTGCGGGGTACCTCGCTTCCTAGTGACTAGTGTCTTGGTTGATCGTCCTAAGAATGCTTATATATGAATAAAGCTCTCTCATTTACCCACAAAAAAGATTAAGCCATATTAACCGGAAAGGAGGGAGTATGGACTAGCACTACTTGTTGGTGTGTCCCGAAAACTCGAAGAACAAGGAGAAGCTTGTAGGACAAGGTGAAGCTCGCTTATGCCTTTTGACTAATGCAACGTACCGTCGCCCAGGCGGTGGACATGCATCAGTTCATTCAGTGTCAGATTGCCACAGGCATACACTGTACTAGTACCGAACATGCGGAGTACCATCATTGTTCGACTTCACGAAGAGGCGAAGAGCCAAGCGCAAGGTTTAGTAGTACGAGTAGTACTACTACTATTAGAACCGCATGGTGGAGCCTCCGTACTCTTTTTTTAATCTCTGATAAAGTACACATTTATTCTGGAGAAGGGCGGAAAATGGTAGCCCAACATGTAATGATGATATCGATCAACCATGCTCGAATATATCTTGGCCTCCGTGCGAGCCCGTCTGTGTGTTCTCGCTCCTCGTCTCTCTCAAGGAACGGCGGGTTGGCCATTTTGCCGTCAATGGAGATTGGTTTTCTCACACTCCGGTCCCACATGTCAGTGATATGCCAAGAGGAGGTCCGTTGACCGACTGGCCATACGCGTACTTGGTTTTGCACCTTCATACTACTCCCCCCTCCGTCACAGTATACAGGGCGCGCTTCATTTTTATGCATTTCTCTGAATGCATTTCCACCACCAGAGAGACTTTAGACGCGTTTGGTTTAATGCTCAATTAATTAGGGCGTGGTAACCGCAATTTTCTCTCGATGTAGTACTACGGAGTGGAGTAAGTGCATGCATGTGTGTACCCGGGGTCGAAGCACTATATGCATGTCTGTACGCATTATTTCCACTAGTAAGAGATGTCGTGCTATAACTACCAATGCTATTTTTCAGGCTGATCGCTAGTCGCCTTGGTCCCAGAGATTTTCTCTTTTTCTGAAGCGCGCTCTATACACAGTGACATATGGAGTAGTATGAGCGGATTCAAAGAAGAGCATATTGATGGTTGCTTCTTCCAAGCAACTTATAGTGGGAAAGGTGGGGCTTATGATTTGACTGCTCATTACTCACTATTAATGCAGCACAACGACCGGTCTGAGTCTCCCATGCGGCTGTGCACTACCCCCTCGGTTCTTAAATATATTCCGGAGTATTAGTCTTTCTAGAGATTTCAACGAGTGACTACTCAAATATTTGTCTTTTTAGATATTCAAATGGACTACTACATACGGATGTATATAGAGATATTTTAGAGTGTAGATTCACTCATTTTGCTCCGTATGTAGTCACTTGTTGAAATATCTAGAAAGACAAATATTTAGCAACGGAGGGAGTACACATACGAAGCAAAATGAGTGAATCTACACTAAAATATGCCCATTTGAAATTTGTAAAAAGACAAATATTGTTGATGACAGTTGCGACGACAAAAAATAAGCATATTCCTTGTCCGAAGGGAAGATAACAACACGGTTGTGTTTGTCTAAAACGGTGTGAGGTCGAGATTGCAATATGGAAAGTACGCCAGACGAGCGATGTTTTGTGCAAAGAACTATGGAACATCCACATGCAATGACGTGGGAAGACGGGAAGTGGAGCAAGGCCGGAGGGGATACCTGGAGGTCGTCGGGATGTAACTAGGTGAGCGGCGGCGGGCGGAATCTGCCCATACTGCGGCAGCGAGCAGGTGGCGTAGGCCCTACCGTGCCAGAGCTTGGTCAAAGAGAACGGTGTGTACCGCAGATTGGGACGTGCTGCCTTGGCACCGTCGAACGGAGAAGCGATGCACGTCCTTACTTTCCGCCGGCGGACGGGATGCGGCCGGATCAGTGACCAATAGTGAGAGAGAGAGAGAGGCCACCACAGCCTTGTGTGAGATACTCTAAAGAGAGACAAACTAGGCAGGGAGGCTCCATTGTATATAGTGGAGCGGACTACCTTTTTGTCCATAAAAATTGTTTTACATTATGTGTACGTGCCATTGAGCGATATATCTTTATTTAAAAATAACGCGCCAACGCATCAAGTCGAACTTTGTTTCGTGCACGCATGGTACACGACCTCCGTAGGTAAACAACCAGTACACGCGTTCAAATTAGCACATGGGCTGCCATTTCATACAAAAATGAGCTCCACTGTGTACCGCGCGTGGGTGTGGCTGGGCACGAAGCGTGAGTACGTGCACGGTCACGGTCACCTATTCTCTTGTTGTATACATACACCACCTACGTGGGGTTGTGTGAGAGAGATACAAACATAGAGAGATATAGTGTGTGGGTTCGTGAGAGTTTTTTTGGGGGGGCGGTCAATCAAAAAATGTAAGATATGGAATGTGTGTGAAATACAGTCCTGGATATATCATATATATAGACGGGGCGATCCACAAGAAGAGAGTGGAGGTATCATCGACTTGAGGTGTCCATAGAATCGAAGAGAGGGATGATGTGTGTGTGTGGGTGCGCGCGCGGTTGATAAAGAGTGCCATCAAATTTTTGTGTGCCCACGTCAAAGATATAGAGTGGCTGGCCTACTAGAACGAGAGAGGGGACAGGTGCAGTTTGTCTCTATGGCATGGATACCTACCTACAGCGCTCGACTATCGGTGTTTGGTGGGGGGAGGGAGGCCTAATTAACTATAGAGGTACAATGGCTGGTATATGTGTGGAGGAGGAGAGAGGCCATCGATCGGCATCCATGCGTATGTGTAGGAGAGGAATACGGTTGGGAGAGATATAGAGCTAGGGTGTTGGAGGGGGTGGTAGTGGAGTTGCTTCTAACAAATGGTGGGATAGGCTTTCTAGACAACCGGAGGACACGCCAGCAATATCAATAAGAGAGGGGATGGTTGCCTATCTGTGCACGTACGTGTCAGAGACGGGTCAGGAGGCATGCACGAATGATGAGGGGGACGATATGGCTGTGGTAAGAAGACATAACTACATAGGAAGAACAATCGTCCTTTGTCAAAGAAAGGAGAGACATAACTTGTGAGGTACGTTGATCGATTGGGGGGATAGTTAAAGTTGACCTAGATATATGTTGGGAGATCAATCGGTATACATGCATGTGTGTGTTAGAAGCAAATGAGGCATGGGGAGAAGGATAGAGAGAGAGAGGGATGCATCAAGGAGGTGGTGCGAGAGTCATACTATATCGAGGGGAAGGAGTGTGCGAGTACAAGATCGATGAAAAGAGTGGTGGGAGTGAGGCATGGACGGTGATAAGAGAAGAGGGGAAGCTTGTGTTTGTGCTAGGCACACCTCGCTAGAGAGGCATATCGATGATGTGTGCCGTAAAGAAGGAGCTGGGGGCCTACACACACCGTGGGTGAATGACCTAAAGTGAAAAGATGAATTTGCACGATGGAGCTAGAGAATGCTGACGGAGGGTGAGAGGGATGCGGGCATGTGCATGCACGAGAGAAAGTTAGCGCTAGCTAGCTATAAAGATAAGAGGATTGTGTGGGTGTAAAAGACGAATAGAGATCATACTTCATTATAAAAAGCGAATTCAGATATTTGAAGAATTTATCATAGTGTTTTAAACCGACGCATGTGTGAATATATATAACGGTGATACACATGGTGTGGTTATGAACATGTTATACTACATGTAATATATTTTATCTCTACTCTTATAAAAAACAGAGTTGTTGATGATGGTGTGCCTGCCATCCTGCAATATAGGTCGTCTGATTTATATCTGACGGATAGGAAGGAAACTATGGCAATTTTGAAAAAACATACCCACACCCCTCTCCGTATTTGCAAATTAGGCCTCCCCTTGATCATGTTGATGTTCTGTGGAACACATGGGCACCTTGCTAGTACTACGTATAATATATAGAACATTGATCATAATTTGGGCTAATGTGTGGCTTTTGCAGCTCAAGTCTAAATACTTGTCATAGTGTAGGGGGCGGGGCACTATACTATGTGTGAGAAACACGGTGTACACGTATGGAACATGGTTTATATTATGAATATATAGTTAGTACATCAAATGTACTATTATTTGGAATCAGCATCAAGTGTATTCAAAAAATAGAATTCGAGTTCATGTAGTACACCTAGTTCATATCTATCACTATAGTAATCATGTGGTGTGTTATTAAGGTAATACACGAATGATGGTTGAAGTTGGCAACAATCATGATTGTAGATTCTTATTGAAATAGAGAAACGAATTCAAATTCAGTTCGAATTGCAGCGGTAGTATAGAATTTTGGAATGCACTAAAATGTTGGTATGAGTAGGTTACATGCATTATACAGCAAGCGACAAAATTTAATTGTACATAACATGGATTCATACTCCCTCCTTCCATCTATATAGGGCGTAATGTGTTTTTTCAGACCGCCTTTGACTATTGACAAGATTAATAGTACATGATAAGCACAATGTGAAAATTATATCGTTGAAAGAACCTTTCACAGACGAATTTAACGGTGTGTTTTGTGTAAGTTGCATGTCATATATTATTGCTCTAATATTTGGTCAAAGTTAGCATCGAAAAACGCATTAGGCCCTATATAGATGGAAGGAGGGAGTAGCTTTCAATAGCATTTTATAGTAAAACGGGGCAAGACTCTCTCTTTGTGTGGTGTGAATATTTTTATTTTTTTCGTTTTCTTTTTGGTTGAGGGAAGTGCGAATTGATTTGGTACGTACAAGTACAATATTACACGTTAGGCTTGTCCCTAAAATTCAACCTGCGCCTTGTTATATCCCGAAAATTCAGATATCGTGCTCCCAAAACTGGCGCCTTCACAACCCGCGCCTTGCTATCCCAAAATTACAATGCGCGCGAAAAATCTCTCCAGCTGCCAAATCCCGACACGCGAAATCCCCCTTCTAACCCTGAGTCAAATGGGCTCCTAGTTCAAATCGGTGGGGGGTACTTTTGTAACACACCCTACATTTTGCACAAGCGCGTCCCTAAGTCATGGTTCACCCCCTCCCATCACCTCCTTTTTGCCATTCGAAATCCCAGGCCACCATAACCTCTCCGCTCCAGCCACGAAACCCCACCCTCCTCCGTCCGCCACCTCACTGCTGCCCAGCCGGAGCCTCTTCCCCGACGACGTCGTCCACGGCAACAGCTCAACGTGCCTCGTCCACCTCCCCGGATGAGTATCCGTCGTCCATCTTGTTGTCCCGCCGGTTTAGCCGCCCCGTCCTCCACCTCCAAGGAGCTTCTTCGACGATCGCCTCGTCTATCGCGACTGCTCCATCCCCACAGCGCCGCCTTAACCTGCTCCACTGGAACCGTAGCATCCTCACCGACTCCTCGGACGAAGCCGAGGCCTACTCGGCGCCACCAAGGAGGTTATACACTCATCGCATTGCACCTTCTCCTTAGCTCGACCTCCCGGCACCGACGGTGCTCCATCCAGCACCCCCATGGAGCGGCTACCTTTAAGTCGGCACCGCGGGCAACATCTCCATGGAGACTCTCCCCCAGTGCGAGGCCCCTTCGGCGGCGGCGTCCATACCAGCTGGATCTGCTGCTGCTGCTCCGGCTCTCGCTCGCGTTGCTGCTGCTGCTCCGGCTCTCGCTCGGTCGCTCGCTCGCCAGCTGCTGCTGCTCTGGCTCTCGCTCGCTCGCGCTACTGCTGCTGCTCTCCCCCTCGCTTGTGCTGCTGCTCTGCTCCGATTTAGCTACACTTCTATCGACTGAATCAACTTTTGGGTCAGTCGATTTTCAACGGGTGGGGGGCTCACCGGAGTTAAGGAAGAACCACCCGCAACGGGGACGGGGGCTCGCCGGAGAGGTACCCCACTATCTATCTTAGGGTTTAGGGTGGGGGCGGGGGGCCTATAGGGCTGGCCGGGGCGGCGGTGGACAGGCGGTGGGGAGTTGTTTTTGGGCGGCGAGGCGGCGCTGGGTCGGCGGTTCGGCCGGTGGTGGCTGGCGGCTCAGGGGGGTGCAGGTTGAAGATGAACTGCAGGCCCTCCCTAAACTACATGTCAAGTGCGTCTCTACTAACATTGCGTTCAGTTTCGACAGTAACATTCAGATTCCACAGTAAATTTCAGTTTCGACATTTAAGTTCAGAGTCAACAGTTTTTACCTCATCTGTTGTAGTCAGGTGGTTTTTGGTGATGTAAATTTTATGTCTATTTTACATCATCTATTGGAGATGCTATTAGAATCTCACTTGAGATTGACGATGTCTGTCTTATGCTGCTCCAGCCTTGATGTCTTACGGCTCACCGGGGCTGCTCCAACGACCGAACGATCCATCACAACAGAGTAGTGCCCTGGACGCCGTCTACAGATTCCTCAGATCTTCCTCCACACCTCCGACAGCCACCTCTGCCTCAACTTCTTCAGTGACCAACCTAATGATGCTGAGGTCAACACGGCTATGGCAAAGAGGTTGTACACTTGTTGCATCACTTATTACTATACATTCATGTCGATCCATTAGGGCTATTTTGGACCGACGGAAAAACATAGCAATAGGGAATTTTCCAAAGGCACTCTACTATTTAATTATTCATGCATTTTGTTGAAAGGAATGAAGCAAAACATCCACATGGACCTACTTTTCAAAATCCTATGCATGAAAACAAGACCAAGTGCATTACTGGCGGAATAACATTCTAACTGTACACGCTTTCATATGGTTTCACTTTATTTTGGCCATGTTTCTTTGCATTCCTCTGATCTTCCAATTCCTGTAAACCAAACACTCAAGTTGACAGAAATCCTGTGTTTACAAATGCTCTGTTTACCAGGTGCATTCCTATCCTATTCCGGTGTTTTTCCTATCCCTGCATTTTTAGAATCATGCAAGCCAAATGAGCCCTTACAGAATTACTTCAGTTACAGGTAGGTGTCGAAGGGAACTTTGTGTGGTTTGTCCTGCTCCTGTCGTGACGTCGTCCACCTCAACTGAGCTGCTCCATCAACAGAAACATCCACCAAACCAGACATCACGACTCCTGACCGTCTTTCGCCGCCTCAGATCTCCTTCCCTGCCGCCGGCACCCACCACAATGGCATCACCATCATCGACTCAGCAGATGAACCTGAGGAGTACACAGGCCCACAAGACAGGTCGCACTCTTTTGTTTCTGCTTATGTTATGCATTGCTTAAAATTACCTGCTACTTTATCGTCCTGTTCACCTCTTGGACTCCAAGTCAGGTCCAAATTAATGTTCAAACTTGAGTTCTAAATTTGTTGTGGGGCACATATCGAGGAAGCAATGAATAGTATCTCTGTCTAATATCTGGTTCACCTAGGGTATGTCTATGTTGTTCATCTTGGGTGGGAAACAAATAGTAAAGAAATCATCATCTATCTTTTTATTAAATTAAAGCAATCATCAGCCTGCTATCATTATTTTTGGATCCATCCACTGGTTGTTACCATCACTCTAAATTTCTGCATGCTCTCCTTACATAATCTCACCATATTTTTTTCGTATGCATGTCAGATATTGTACACAGTCATACTGAACATGTAGAGAAAAAGAGAAGAGTTTTGCGCGGCAATACAATGTCATGTAGACATCGCTCCATCGTGGGTTCAATGGCAAACCCTCCCCACCCCTCTCCAGATTGTAATCCGGAGGAAGATATCTGTTCTAAGGCGTATTCAGACGCCGCTGACCACTCTTATTCCCCCCCAAGGTGTTTGCTCTACCTTGGCATGATGATGTTAGTCATATTATGCATATGTTGCCTTGCAGTGCCTACTTTTGACATCATATATGTCATCTGCTTAGTTTAAACATGTTCTGTAATGCCACCTGTTTAGTTTCTATATCATATATGGGAATTGTGCAGTCTCATGCCTTTTAGCCAGCCATAATATACGTGAAATGTGCAATGCCATCCTGTTTAACTAGGCACCATATATTTGAATGATATCTTGCCCTTCCTTTTTTTCATTACATTTCCATTTGTCGACAATGTTTGTACATTAAACTACTCTTCCTGTGAATCTGCCATTTGGGTGGGAGATTGAAAAATCTAGAGTGAAAACAAGGCCTTCAGAGCAGACAGTGCTACCTGTCGAAGCAGATCTCTTGTTGGGTCCCGATAGCTCCTCAGAGAGGGATTCAGAGACAGATGACCAGTCCTATTCCCCCACCGAGGTGTATGCTCTAACTTGGCACAGTTATACTGCTCATATCATGCATATGGTTTCTTGCATTGCATAGTTTAGACATCATATACACAATATTCAACACCATGTTCTTAGTTCAGACATCATATCTAATGCCCTTTGTTTAGCATATAAATCACATATGTGAATTAAATGATGCGATCCTGATTACTTAGATAACATGTAGGTCAATTATGTCATGCGATCCTATTTAGTTATTCATCATATCTTTGAATTATGTTATGCTATGCTATCCAGTTTAGATAGACATCATATATGTGAAATTATGTCATGCTATCCGTTTTAGTTAAACAATATACATGTCAACTATTTCGTGCCCTCTTTTTTCCACACTATATATTGCATCTGTCTCTCATACAATGTCTGTACATTCAACTATGTTTCCTGTTTATGAACCATTTGAATTGGAGCGGGTGATGCCAGCATCTAGCAGACTCAAAACACGGTCTTCAAATAAAATAGTGCTACCTCTTGGTGGAGATAGCACCCCGGTTGTACATGCACGAGAACCAGCCCTACCACACAGAACCCAAACTCTCACAGATTGTACCCCTACAGGGATGGACAGAGAACCAGCTTCAGCCAATCTAACCCCAACCCCAGTAGAGAGTAACCCAGTTCCTGTTGACACAGGACCATCTCCACCACAGAGCTCCCAACCAAGATCAGTTAGTAAGATAGCTCCAGTGCCCAAAGGGCCAGCACTACCACGGCAAACCCCAACTCCACCATTTAGTACGCCTATTCCTGTGGAGGAAGCACAACCAGCTAGTCGTAGTTTAGCATCTATAGCATTTGATGTTGTTAGATCATATGTGCGTATCTTCCCATCTTGGAAATATTATACTGAAGATGAAGGAAAATGCCAGTTGCAGGTGTTTGTCCAGGAGTTATGTGTAAGTAATGTTATTCATGGCAATTACTTTGCTTTGTCCCATACATCCTACCTCCATGATGGTTATAATACAGAAAATTTTCCATTTTCTCTATAGAGAAGGACCGATTTGGAAACTCAGGATGAGGTAACCTGTGCTAATACCTCTGCTATCTTCAAGAATGCTTGGTGGCAGTATCAGAATTACCTGAAGAAAACGTACTTCACCGGCAAAGAAACTCATCAAATTCCCTTACATTCTCCTGAGACACATTTACTGGATGATGAATGGGAACGCCTTGTTCTGTACTAGTCCTGAACCAAGAATGTGGTAAGGTCTATGAGCTCATTTTCTATTTTTAAGTACTATATTCTTGCGTCTTACCGTACTCTGTTCATGTAGAACAAGTGCCTAAACCTGAAGAACAATTGTTCTAATTTAAGATTCCATTGCTATCATAGTTCAAAAAAGCGCTAGCCGTTAATTGTGCGTTTTGCCACCGCCTTGCGCTTTAATGACCAAAGCGCATGCTTATGTGCAGTTATGCACAGATTAAGCGTAGTTATGCGCAATGCGTTTCACCAATGCCTAGAGCCTAGGTGCTTAAGCGCTCGCTTAGGCGCGCCTTTTTTAACTATGATTGCTATCGTGCATACTGCTTTGCTCTTGTATCACTGTATTTACTCATACAAACTTATTTTTAAATTGAAGGATCCAATCAAAACTCCCAATGGCACAGCAGGTATGTTCACACATGTTTCTTTAATAGGCTTGCTCTTATCAATAGCTCTGTTGATTTCAATTTCAATTGTGTATACAGTTGACTTCTCATATCATGCACATTACTAGCATCACAACAGAGCCAATAGTGTTGTTGTACATGTAGACCCGTGGTACCCATCTGAAATCTTGTTGTGTCGTGTAGTTTCCCACGCTTTGTATTTTTCACTGCTGCTTTGTCTTGAACTGATATGATTTGAACCGTGTCTCTATTTTGATTTGGCAAGACAATGAAGTGACCATAGGACATAGATATATGTTTGTTTGATGCTTTTAGTATGTACTAGTACTTGGCAATAGAAGACTTGGTAGTTTAATCCTGTCCACCTTACTAATGAACTGGTTCACCGAAATGAGTTTCATATACTAGTACATGCTAAACCTGTTATGTGTCTGCTTGTTTCTTCTTTTAGAATGCTGACAGAATATTGGGGAAGAGTGCCTTATTAAGCAATGTTAAAGGAAGTAATGCAGATAAGGTTCAGGATAGTGACACATCCTTGTTGGTCCCCAACAAAGCTGATAAAACAGCTAAGGAAGACTATCTCGAAGATAGTGAGACAACCCCAAAGTGCTGTCTTGGTTTAGTGTTTGAGTTACTGGCCACTATCGCTTGCACAAGCTATTCAAATTCACTGTCTGAATCAGTTCGGTTTCTTGAGTCTCAACTACAAGCTGACAGACATCGATCAGCTGTGTTGCGACAAGAAGCGAAAGGACTGCAGAAGTCCCCGGAGCATTCAAATGCATACTTTCTGGTGCAACAGCAAGCATTGGAGGATTTTAGTGCCAAACAGGACAAAGCTAATAAGCTTGCTAAGCTTATTTCCAGCATGGTGGATACCACATTTCTTGAGCTCTTCTGAAGTTGTTTCAGTTATGCTCTTGTTTTGCTGCCGGGTTTATTTGCACTAGTGGCCAATTTTGACGGCCAGTGTATGTAATATGCTGCTTTGTTCCCTATATTTGCACTGGTGGCGAACTTTGATGCCTAGTGGATGTAATATGTGTAATAGCGGTAATAGGCTAGCGTTAATTGCTTGCTTATTTATTTCCTTATTATCTTGTTTAGTTGTTTGCTTGTAGTCATTGCAGTTGTTTTTCTGTGTTTTCTAGTGGCCACAATAACCTATTTTTGGAAACTAGGCCAAAATAATCATGGAAACACACGGACTGTTGTAACCATGGACCTCCTGCGGGCCGTATGATCCATGGGCCTTCTACGGGTCGTAGGATCCATTGGCCTTCTATACAGGCCGTAGGATCCATGGGCCTTCTACGAGCCGTACGATCCATGGGCCTTTTACGGGCCGTACGATCCATGGGCCATCTACGGGGTGTATCATCATTTCGCCAATCATGGGTCGTACTATTCATGGACAATAACGGGCCGTTAATAGGCCGTATTTGATAACTCTATGAAAACAGCCCAATAGGTTTTTTTCGACATGAAAACGGCCCGACGTGTTAATGGGCCACAAATGGGCTGACTATAACCACGGGCTGAATTTGGCCCAAGCAGAAAATGACAGTAACGGGCCGTAAGTAACGAAATGCTAGAAATGAGCCCAAGAATAAATGGGCCCTGAGAAAGCCGAAAGATAACATGGGCTGGAAATGGCCCAACGGAATAAAAGGCCGTTAATGGGTATAAAGTGATACACTATTCATTACAGGCCAGTTTTACCACGGGTCGTTAAGGGGCCGAGGGTTACTAAGGGCCTCATATGGGCCGAAAGACGTCATGGGCCATACATGGGCTGGAAGTTAAAACGGGCCAGAATTATATTGGACGGCCCAGATGACGCTACTGGGCCTAATTTGGATCGGTCGTAAATGGGCCCTGGGATAGCGGGTTGTAAATGGGCTATATGCAAACAGGCCATTAACGCGCTTGCCGTGGGTCGGCCCGCCATGTTTTGACTAAGTCAAACGGGCCGACCTTTCACATTAATGGGCCTCTGTTGGGCCGTGCCACATGTCGATGTATCATAGGCGCTTTGGGTCCAATGAGTGGTTGACATCTGTCCCAACAGTGAGCCGACATGTGTTTCCTCCAGCCAGTGATGATTTTACACGTGAAAATCCCCATTGGTCGGGGCTGTTAACGGGTTATCGGATCCAAAACTGGACCCGATAGCTTAACGGCGTTCCATTACGGTGGATGCCACGTGTCGGTCACCCTTAACGAAAGCACTTCTGTGAGACGCGATTTATCGTCCTGGAAGTGGACACTTCCGTGATGATAATTTTGGTAATGTCATGGAACACTTCTACGACAGCACAGGTATGACTATCTTGATTCTGTCATAAATTTGTCATGGATGTACATGCATGACAGAAAACATGACCTACAGTGACAAACACGTATCATCACAGAAGTGTATTTTTTTGTAGTGTTGCCACATCCTGACGACCCTAAGGTATAAGTTTCTTTGAAACCGTCATTGGTCTAGCTGCATGCGGATCTTTTTCGATTCTGTAGTCAAATCTAGGTCTTGGTTCAAAGAGGAAAGAAGGGTGCGGTGGGGTGGATCATGAATCTAGGATGTGGTTCAATGAGGAAAGGAGGGAGGGAAAGTAGTATAGACTAGCTATCCAGCCGCTTTGTTGGTAGAAAAGGGGAAAAGGAGGTAACCTAGTACACACATCTGTAAGGAACCGAACTCTTTGTTGAAAAGGGAAAGAAACTGGGGGGTAGTTTGTGCAGGACTAGATTTGCTGCCCTCACATAGGAAAAAGTTTCAAAGAGAACAAATATGGGACCAATGCAGATATGCTGCTTGGCTACATACTCTGCATCGCCCATTTATACGTGTGGACGCACATGGTGCTAGCATGTCCCATGTCCCATCCACATGATCGTGCAGTGTGTTTTGAGATGTTCTGCTACTTGTATTGGTACTGTTTTAAATAAATGTTGAATTGAAGCTATTGTATTGCTCTCTTTTTTCCCATTAAGTAGTGAACAAAAATGGTACCAACCCAGACATTATGTTTGTTTCTTTGTTACAACAAACTCTGCATCACCCCCTTTATAAGTAGATGGAAGCACATGGTGTTAGGGATCGGCGGGAATACCATTTCTGTTAGGGATTGGCCGGAGTACATATTTAAGAAATGTATTGTTCAGATAATGTCTCTATTATTATATATCAGTTACAGTGTTTCACAAATGGTACTATCCTGCTTTATAGTTCTTTCTACATGTTTAACCAAGGTATTGTTAAGATAATGTCTCTATTAAAATGAATCAGTCGCATTGTTTTAGGAATGATACTTTTCTGCTTTGTTGTTCTTTATACATGTTGAAACAAGGCATTGTTAAGATAATGCCTCAATTAATATGAATGAATCACACTGATTGAGAGTTGCTACTCTCCTGCTTTGTTTCCCATTAAGATAAGGTAGATCGGTAGATGTTTTTCTTCTGGGAGTACAAGTCATCAACCGTTATTTCTCAGTAATTGTTTCCCTTATACCTATTGTTGCTTACAGGGATATCAAAATTAAAGCTCGGTTTTATTCCGACTTTGATTTTAGTTGAACTGCACAAAAGGAGCCAGGTGGTCTTACCACTTTGCGGAAAGAAGCAGTCACTATTTGTGCTACACTACACAAGGAATGATCGAGAAGCTTTACAGAGTATTAGTAAATGCTGGTGACATGACTAGTCTGCAGAGAGCATAGGAAACTCTACAACACGTGGGGTGCACTAGGCAAAAACTGCACAAACAAGTACAGGAAGCCAGGACAGGACTCCAAATCTGTCAATGCCATTCTAAGCAACAATGATGGGGCATCTGGGTATGGTAATCTGTTTACCATACTTTAAGTTTGTTAGTCCACAGATTGGTGGGTTGACACTGGGTCCAGTATTCATGTGTGTGTTGCTGCGTGTTTGTTTTTCTTGCAGCATATAAATATGATATCCACAGGGATGCTCAGCTTGATTTTAGTGGAACTGCACAAAATGTCCGAATGGTTTGTGTCCTCCATAATACTTCATCATGCACAATACATTGAATGGTTCTCTAATCATTCGTCTTCACCTTGATCCACCAGACTATATCTTTGAATGGTGTTGCCAGCGTCGGCCATTAAGAAGGGTAAGAAGAAAGACAAAAGGAGAGGTGGTTGCTTTACTTGTGGTTCGGAGGAACACTGGGCAAACAAGTTCCCAAGCAAGTACCAAGAAGCCAGGACAGGACTCCAAGTCTGTCAATGTCACTCTAAGCAACAATGATGGGGCATCTGGGTATGGTAATCTATTTACCCTACTTTCAGTTTGTTAGTCCACTGATTGGCGGGTTGACACTGGGGCCAATATTCATGTGTGTGCTGATGTGTCTTTGTTTTCTGGCAGCATATAAATATGAAATCCATAGGGATGCTCAGCTTGACTTTAGTGGAACTGCACAAAATGTTCAGATGGTTCGTGTACTCCATAATACTTCATCATGCACAATACAACGAATGGTTCTCTAATCATTCGTCGTCACCTTGAGCCACCGGGCTATCATATGACAAACTGATGACAAACCCTGCCCGTTCCACAATCATAGGCATTACATATTTTGAATGGGAAAAACTTGTCAAAGTTGACATTAGTTTAATATATTGGGATTTGAAAACCTTGTCAATTTTTGCTCATTGATGTTATCCAGAAGACATGCATTTGATATTTTTGAGTGCGACGCCCTTTGCTGTGAGCAACGTCGATCGTTTTTTTCCTATTCCTGTCTTCAGTTCAGAAGTAAATATTTACTCTACTAAGATGCATAGTCACATGAATGTTGACTTATGTAAGATATTTTAAGAGTTTGTTCTGAATATTGTCTATGTAATGCCAGGCCTTGTGTTTGATTGCAAAGTTGAGCTTGGAATGTTGTGGCATGCGACATCACGAGCTGTTCACCATGCCTCCTAAGAATAATGCTTCGTATTGTTTTGCATGTCGAACTAATGCCAGTGATTTGCTTGTTAAGAGGATCATCCTCCTCTATTGTTTCCGTGCTTAAGAAGTTCATCGTCTTATGTTTCATTCATAGCCTATATGACAAGTCGGGTAGGTTAGACATGAAACCATATGATCTTTTGACCAACTCATCATCTTAGGCCATGACTGGATCGTCATTTTCCAACCAAAACCGCTTGTAAAACTGACGCTTGTAAATAAAAGCAGATGGTCTTGGGCGAAGCGCTTGGTTGGTCGATTTCGACTAGTAAAATATACACCGGTCTCTCAAATTACACGTGTAACCCGCTGGTTTTACTTACAGACCTCGGGCCCTCTATTTCATTACGGCTGTAATTTACATGTTGTTTCCGATGACGTGTAAATTACACTTGTATCTTAATACATGTGTGAAATAAACCAGAGCTCGCAAGCGCGGCCTTACCGTTTCATGCCGTCTCAGTCTCTCGAAGGTGCTCATAGGTGTCCGATGATCCTGGCTTCCTAAATGAGCAGCGGGCGCTGTATCAGAACATCCATAGGGCCCGCGAGGCCCTCTCCGTCGTCCTTCGAGTTGTTGTGCTCGCCATGGCGCCGAGCATTGTTAACATGATCAATGAACATGAGGATTCAGGAGATGACTTTATTTTGACTGCATGACAATAGGGACCACTAGGGCCATAGCCGTATGTACGCAAGTGCCTCCTTATTATGGACAACTATATTTTTTTTGCTTCCTCCTGGTTTCGTGACATCACGGTCCCACACCATTGTCAACCTATGTTGTCAATATAAACAAGAGAATTGCACAAGGTGCGGCCGACAGCTGGGACCAAGCAGCTTGAGCAGTATTTGTGTTTTTGAGGCGTGAGAACTGCAGAGGTTTTCTTGGCGATGTTTTCGTTGTTGTTCATAGGAGAGTAGGGTATTAACTGGGCAGGCTATGGCCCGTCTAGCCCAGGACAGATATCCAGCCCGGATATTAATATTTTTCAAGATGAAAAGTGCTAGCCCAGCTATATGTTTTTTGGAGGAATACCCAGGCAAATTCAACTTGTTATTCTCCGCCCCGCTGGGCTGCAAATCTTTCCTAGGAGGGATGCATTAGGCTTAACAGGAAAATGGGCTTTAAAAAATAATAAATGGGATGTAATTATAAAAACTGGGCAGTAACTATAAAAAATGCACCAAACATGAAATTAGTTTATAAAATATTATATATGGATTTTGAAAATCTTAATTTTTAATTGTTGCGCGCACAATGTTTCATTGGATTTTTACGTAATACAAATTTATATTTAATCTGACTAGAAATTTCGGATAAAAATATTTCAGATCCCATCAAAATGTGGGAAATTTTATTGAATTTTGTCTTGAAGGGTTGGTTTTTTTTTTAATAAATCTTGAACGGTTAGTTGAAATTATTAATCGTTGTCCTAGCTAGAAAATGGGATGTACTTTTAATAAACTCTAAATGGGCTGTAGTAAATTCCATTAGAATTCAAAAATGGGTTGTACATTCTTACAAATCACAAATGGGCTATAAGTTCTCTGCCACACACTTGTGGGCCTACTTAGTTGACGCATTCCCTAAAAAAATAAGTTGATGCGTATGCAAGGCTTTGTCAACTTATTATAGTCAACACACGGTTCTAGCTGCAATGGCCGTTGGATGTCTATCCAAAGGATGTCGTGCTTCTTCTTCAATCTTGGATATTCTAGCCTCGGCCACCCAAAAAATGATTCCTCCTCCTGACATCTGGGGTGCACCATTTCGGAGGCTGACCTATGGGCCTACTAAGTTCACACATACCAAGGGCTTTGTCAACTTAGTCAATATAAATGATTCTAGCTGCAGTGACCGTACGATGTCCATCCGACGACCGTAGTGCTTCTTCAACCTCTGATCTTCTTGCTCCAGCCGCCTAAAGCAGCGCCGGTTGTGCCGCCTGCTCCTGCCTCCCATGACTAGCTGTGCTGCCGCGGAGGCCTCACCGCCCCCTACTACTCCCACCGCTGGCCAGGCCATCCCTCCACTCACCCACACCCCATGTTATTCTAAGGCGATGGCAGCCTCACACCGCAGCCGAACCAGTGAACCCTCGTACTCCTCTCCGCGCGGGCTTCCACTTCCGCGTCGTCCCCGGCTCTGCGTCGTCCCCTTCCTAGGCCTCGCTGTCGTCCACTGCCCTGGTGCTCTCGGTGCAGCGTGGTCAACGTGGTCAAGGAACGACTTCCATCGGAAGAGTACTGTACGTGGAGAGGCTGACAGCTGGGTCCAGGACGGCCACAAGGAAGTGCCTCCTTATTACGCGCAAAATAATTATTCCGCCACCTAACAGCAAGGACCCACCGAACAGGCCACCGTATTTCGTGAAAAAAACGTTTCCCCACTTACTGCTAGGACCCACGAGCTACATCTTCACACGCAAGGAAATGCCTCCTTATTATGCACAAAAAATGAATACCCCCTGCTAGCTGGGACCCAGTATAGTGGGAGGCTGACTTATGGGCCTACTAAGTTAACGGGAACTGAGTGCTTTGTCAACTTAGTCAATATATGCACGATTCTAGCTCCAGTGACCATATGATGTCCATCCAACGGCCGTATTGCTTCTTCAACCTCTAGTCTTCTTGCTCCAGCCGCCCAAACCAGCGCCGATCGTGCCTCGTGCTCCTGCCTCCCGTGGCCGGCTGCGATGCCGCGGAGGCCTCACCGCCCCCTACTACTCCCACCGCTGGCCAGGCCATCCCTCTACTCACCCACACCCGTGTTATTCTGCGGCGATGGCAGCCTCACACCGCGGCGAACAAGTGAACCCTCATACTCCTCTACGCATGGGCATCCACTGCCACGTCTTCCTCAGCTTCGCGTCGTCCCCTTCCTAGGCCTCGCCGCCGTCCACCGCCCTGGTGCTCTCGGCGCGGCGTGGTCAACGTGGTCAAGAAACGGCTTCCATCGGACGTGGACTGTACGTGGAGAGGCTGACAGCTGGGCCCACGGCCGCAGCAAGGAAGTGCCTCCTTATTACGCGGAAAATAATTATTCCTGCACCTGACAGCGGGGACCCACCGTACGGGCCACCGTATTTCGCGAAAAAATGTTCCCCCCTAACTACTGGGACCCACCAGCTACATCTTCGCACACAAGGAAGTTCGTCCGAAAAAACGATTCGCCCCTGACTGCTGGGACCCACCAGCTATATCTTCGCACACAAGGAAGTGCCTGACAGTCGGGTCCCACCTAGTCGAAGCGTATGTAGCATTGTCATTCTGGTCGCGAACGTGTACGTACATACTAGTCCATGTAGAGGCGCGCATGTGTCGTAGTAGAGGCGCGCACAGGGCCGGCCCTAAGGGGGGGCAGGGGGGCGGCCACCCTGGGCCCCCAAGATTGAGGGGCCCCTCCCAGGTATACATGTAAGCTACGGCCCAATATATTTCTGGTCAGCAAAAAATCAGCAAGGAAGGGATCCAGCGATCGATTCGTTCATTCCTACTAGTTACTATGTACACGTCGAGAAAAAAGGAATTGATTGATCCTTTCCGATTCTTTCCTAGGTTAGTACGTGCATGCCGAAAAAAGGAACAGATTGATCCCATTCTATTCCATCACGCACGCATTTCACGCAGCGATTCTCATCTCAGCGGCCAGTGACGGTTATCTCTTCGCGACTGCGAGTTCACCGCTCCTTTTTCCTTTTCTTCTAACTCGAATTTTCCACACAAATTCAGATCGACCGCCTATTTCAATTCCCTAACTCCATGGGGCCGTCGGAACCCTGCTTTGCTCTCCATCCATCGACGATTCGACCATCCGAGGTATATCCTCTATTCATATTGCCTTGTCTCCTAGATGAAAAGCTGGCACATCGGTATTTTTCAACAATTGTCAATTGATGCAATTTATTTATTTATTTTTCAGCATTGTGTCTTATCCTGTCATCCGTAAGAAAGTTGTAGATGAATTAGTACAATCACAGCGTGGAAATATTCATATTTATTTTTCTAAGAGAGTTGGCATAGTTGCCATGGAGGAAGGGCAACCAACTAATGGCAATTCAGAATTTGATCAGCGAGAATAAAATATCGAAACCAATAGCAATGATAACAACGTAAGTTGCTCTGAGCATGTAGGTAATTCATTGGATATACATGCACAGTCAGCTACTGATCATGAATAACCAGTTTATACTACTGATATTTATGAAAAATTGGGATAATCTTGATACAAATACAAGAAACATCTTAGTTGAGAAAGGGTCCATGAGAGAGGACAAAAAATGGCATACCATCTAAGATGTTATTCAAATTCTTATTATCATAGGAAATTAAGCAATGGGGAGGAACATGATAAAAACGACTATTTTATTCAAAAGATGTCGACAAAGCTTTTTGCTTCCGCTGTAAGATCTTCAAGTCTAGCATTAGTAGGAGTTTATTCCAAAGATGTTGACAAAGTTTTTTGCTTCTGCTATAAGATCTTCAAGTCTACCATTAGCGGGAATCAAATATCCTTAGCACATGATGGATTATGACGTTTTTAGGTAATATGTATAATTTGTTTGATATATACTGATTTTGGATGGTTCTAGGTGTTAATGGTATTATTTCATACATATGCATATTAATTTGTATTGTTATGATGTCTACATTAAGGGCTCCGGGTTTTAATCTCGCCCCGGGCCCCCAAAATCTCAGGACTGGCCCTGGGCGCGCACGTAGCATGTACACGTACGTACAGCGACCGGTGTGCAAGAAAGAAAATACGGCCATGTACGTACATACGGGCAGGGTCTCGAACGCCTACTCACGCATACATATGGCCAGGGCTCTTGTACATGGCTGGGTCGGAACGGAGAAACATCATCGTCGTCGTGTTCATGGGGAGCAAACCGGCTGGGTTGGAATGGGATGTGTCGTCATGTTCATCGGTAGGGCTTGGATGGAACAGCCGATGGAAACGAGGCCTGGCGTACCGCACAACGGAGGAAATAGCCTTGTGTTCGACCGGCCATGTTCGAAACGGGATCCTGTTCATCGAGAGGGGTCTAGCGTACCACAAAACGGAGTAAATGGACCTCCTATGGTCGAAACAAGGGTCCTGTTCATCGGGAGGGGTGTGGCGTACCGCAAAACGAAGGAAATGGACTTGCGTTGGAGCGCTACGGTCGAAACGGGGGTCCTGTTCATCAGGAGGGGTGTGGCGTACCGCAAAACGGTACTCCACGGGATACTGTTCATCTCCACCGTCGACCCCCTCCAGCCTCCACGGGCTACTGTTCTGTTCATCCACCGCCCACCTCCTCCAGCCTCCACCTGCGACTGTTCATCCATGGGCTCCTGACCATCCAGCCTCCACCGCACGCTACTCCATCGGCTACTGTTCAACCAGCCCTCTCCACACGTGCTCCTGTTCAACCACCCCTCCACGGGCTACTATTCATACAGCCCTCCACCGTCTACTGTTCATCCAGCCCTCCACGGGGTCCTGTTCATCCAACCCCAACCGGCTCGATTGATCGGGGTCCTGTTCATCCAGAGGCAACACCACGGGGTCCTGTTCATCCACCCCCACTGGGAACTGTTCATCCAAACCCCCCCAGCAACGCTCACTGTTCATCCAGAGGCAGCATCGATCGGCTTCAGTTAGCAGCAGTAGCAAAGGAATCGCTCGATCAGGTTCAGTTAACAGCCATCGATCGATCGCTCGGGTTCAGTAATGCGTAGCCTCTAGTGCAATCGCTCGGGTTCAGTAGGCGAACGCCTCACTCGGGTTCAGTTATAGCCCAACGCCTCACACCCACGCGCGTGCGTGTATGAGAGAAACACCCATCGCTCGGCCCCGACCACCCATCGTAACCGGGAACACCCCGATATTTTCCTCGCCCTCGCTTCTACCATGGTTTTTTCCGTCATGGACAGCCCAAAGAATGTCATGCAGCTGTGTCTCCGGCCTGCCCAGGACGAAAAGCCCATTTTCCGTCATGATTTTTTGTCATAGAAGTAGGAGCCCTCCACAACTATGATGATACCGGGTTTTGTCACAATTATCGTCATCGAAGTGTCATAAGTATGATAGAAAAAAATTTGTTCGGCCCAAAATGTCACAGATGTGTCTTTTTTTGTAGTGTAAACTACTCCTGGTCGTCGTCAGCGGCCTGCACGTAGTAGTAGGCACCTCCAGTTTAGTAGGAGTCGTCATCGACAGTGGCGTCTGGCTCCTGGGCTCCAACATCTGGTCGTAACAACCAGGTATAGAAAGGGGGAAAAGGAGGAGCAAAGCAACCGTGAGTACTCATCCAAAGTACTCGCAAGCAAGGAGCTACACTACATATCCATTGGTATCAAATGAAAGGGGTAGTATATGTGGACTGAACCACAGAATGCTAGAATAAGAGGGGGATAGCTAGTCCTACCGAAGACTACGCTTCTGGTAGCCTCCATCTTGAAGCAGTAGAAGAGAGTAGATGGTAAGTTAACCAAGTATCATCGCATAGCATAATCCTACCCGGCGATCCTCTCCTCGTCGCCCTCTTAGATAGCGATCACCGGGTTGTATCTGGAACTTGAAAGGGTGTGTTTCATTAAGTATCCGGTTTAGTTGTCATAAGGTCAAGGTACAACTTTGGGTCGTCCTTTTACCGAGGGACATGGCTATTCGAATAGATAAACTACCCTGAAGGAGTGCACCACATAACCCAACACGCTCGATCCCCTTTGGCTGGACATACTTTCCTGTGTCATGCCCGGCCTCGGAAGATGAACAAGTCGCAGCCCCACCTAGACACAACAGAGAGGTCAGCACGCCGGTCTAAATCCTATGCACGTAGGGATCTGGGCCCATCGCCCATTGCGCACCTACACGTTGCGAGCGCGGCCAGAAGCAGACCTAGCCTCCCTAATACAAGAGCAGGCGTTACAGTCCAATCCGGCGCGCGTCGCTCAATCGCTGACATCAAGAAGGCTTCGGTCGATACCATGACATCGACTTCCCATAACTGTTCCCGTGTAGTTGGTTAGTGTGTATAGGCTAGTGGCCAGACTCCGATCAAATACTAAGATCTCATTAAGCGTGTTAATTGAAGTATCCGCGGACACTGACCTGTGCTAGGCCCACCTCTCTCCTAGGTGGTCTCAACCTGCCCAGTCGCTCCGCCACAAAGATCCACTCAGAGGGCCATCGGGACAAACATCCTTTTGGTCCCAATCCATGAATCACTCGTGGGTACTCTACGAGCCGACTTGACTTTAGTCACCACATGCATCATATATTAGATATATAAGTATATACTCGTGATCACCTCCCGAGTGATCATGGCCCGATAGTATAGAATCGCCGACAGACAAGAATGTAGGGCCACTGATGGAATACTAGCGTCCTATACTAAGCATTTAGGATTGCAGGTAAAGGAAACAACAGTAGTAGCAAAGACAGGCTATGCATCAGGATAGGATTAACGGAAAGCAGTAACATGCTACACTACTCTAATGCAAGCAGTAGAGAGGAGAATAGGCGATATCTGGTGATCAAGGGGGGGGGGCTTGCCTAGTTGCTCTGGCAAGAAGGAGGGGTCGTCAACAACGTAGTCGATCGGGGCACCAGCAGCGACGTATAGTCTACCGGAGATAAGAAGGGGAAGAAACAATGAATACAATGCAAACAGATGCATGTCGATGCATGTCATGACAAGTAACGGTGCCAGGTGTGCCCTAATGCAGTAGGAGGTGATACCGGCAAAGGGCGGAAACATCCGGGAAAGTATCCCCGGTGTTTTGCGTTTTCGGACAGAGGAACCGGAGGGGGGAAGTTGCGTGTTCGCTATGCTAGGGATATGTGGCGGACGAACGGGATCGTTGTTCTAAGCAACTTTCATGTAGAAAGTATGTTCATCCGAGTTACAAATTATTTACTATGTTTTTCGAAAGTTTTAATCATTTTTTGAATTTATTTATCTACTTAATTCTAACATTATCCAAAATAGTGTCTACTGATGTCATCATGAGGCAATGCTGAGGTCATTAGCTAACAGTGCAGTCGACTGGGTCAAATCTGACCTGTGGGTCCACTCGGACGTCTAACAGTAATTTAAACTAAACTAACATGCTAATTAGAGGGGTGGGCCCTTGGTGTTAGTGACTAACTAATTACTAATTAGTTATCATATTTAATTAGTAGATTATTTATTATTAAAATGTTTTAAACAAATGGGGCCCACATGTCTGTCTCACAGGGCAGCCTAGTCAGTAGTTGACTGGGTCAACCTAGTCAACTGGGCCACCAGGGCCCACTAGCCAGCGACCCAGGGGCGGGGCCCACTGGGCCACATCGGTGTCGGCGCCGGAGAGAGCTCCGGCGAGCCAAAATGTGGCGGAGGGCACCGGCGAGCCTCGGGATTTCGCCATGGTGGCCCAATACGGGTGTGGCTACTTGCGTTCGAAATCTAGCGACTTCGCGCGTCGCCTGGTGCTACGGGTTGGTCTCGGGGATGACCGGAACGACGCCGACAAGCGACGGAGGCGGCGACGCGTACGGGTCGATGATGGTGATGAACCACAAGTATAGGGGATTTATCATAGTCCTTTCGATAAGTAAGAGTTTCGAACTCAACGAGGAGCAGAAGGAAATGATAAGCAGTTTTCAGCAAGGTATTCTCTGCAAGCACTGAAATTATCAGTAACAGATAGTTTTGTGATAAGGTAATTGGTATCGAGCAACAAGTAATAAAAGTAAATAAGGTGCAACAAGATGGCCCAATCCTTTTTGTAGCAAAGGACAAGCCTGGACGAACTCTTATATGATGTAAAGCGCTTCCGAGGACACATGGGAATTATCCTCAAGCTAGTTTTCATCAGGATCATATGATTCGCGTTTGATACTTTGATAATCTTATATGTGGGTGGAACGGTGCTTGGGTGCTTCCCTTAATTGGACAAGCATACCACTTATGATTAACTCCTATTGCAAGCATCCACAACTACAAAAGAAGTATTAAGGTAAACCTAACCATAACATGAAACATATTGATCCAAATCAGCCCCTTACGAAGCAACGCATAATCTAGTGTTTAAGCTTCTGTCACTCTAGCAACCCATCATCTACTTATTACTTCCCAATGTCTCCCTCTAGGCCCAAACAATGGTGAAGTGTCATGTAGTCGACGTTCACATGATACCACTAGAGGGATGACAACATACATCTCATCAAAATATCGAACGAACACCAAATTCACATGACTACTAATAGCAAGACTTCTCCCATGTCCTCAGGAACAAACGTAGCTACTCACAAAGCATATTCATGTTCATAATCAGAGGGGTATTAATATGCATAATGGATCTGAACATATGAACTTCCACCAAGTAAACCAACTAGCATCAACTACAAGGAGTAATCAACACTACTAGCAACCCACAAGTACCAATCTGAGGTTTGGATACAAAGATTGGATACAAGAGATGAACTAGGGTTTGAGATGAGATGGTGCTCGTGAAGATGTTGATGGAGATTGACCCCCTCCCGATGAGAGGATCATTGGTGATGACGATGGTGATGATTTCCCCCTCCTGGAGGGAAGTTTCCCCGGCAGAACAGCTCCGCCAGAGCCCTAGATTGGTTCCGCCTCGTGGCGGCGGAGTCTCATCCCGAAAGCTTGATTTTGATTTTTTCCTCGACGAAAGACTCCATATAGCAGAAGATGGGCATCGGAGGGCCACCGGGGGGCCCACAAGGCAGGGGGCGCACCCAAGGTGTGCCCCCCCTCTGGAACTTCTTGCTCTCAGTATTTTTTATATATTCTGGAAATAGCTTCCATGAAGTTTCAGGACTTTTGGAGCTGTGCAGAATAGGTCTCTAATATTTGCTCCTTTTCTAGCCCAGAATTCCAGCTGCCGGCATTCTCCCTCTTCATGTAAACCTTGTAAAATAAGAGGGAATAGGCATAAGTATTGTGACATAATCTGTAATAACATCCCATAATGCAATAAATATTGATATAAAAGCATGATGCAAAATGGACGTATCAACTCCCCCAAGCTTAGACCTCGCTTGTCCTCCAGCGAAAGCCGAAATTGAAAAAATTTCCACATGTTTAGAGATAGAGGTGTCGATAAAAATAAAATATGGACATGAGGGCATCATGATCATTCTTAGAACAGCAACTTAAATAATTATTGTCAGATGATCTCTTATGCTAAAGTAACAATTCAATCACAATTTCGAGTATGTATCATAAACTTCATTGAAAACTAACAAACTATAATCTCAGTCATTGAAGAAATTGGAATTTATCATAACATAGGAAAGAGTTAACATAAGAGCTTTTCAGCAAGTCCACATACTCAACTATCATATAGTCTTTCACAATTGCTAACACTCACGCAATACTTATGGGTATGAAGTTTTAATCCGACACAGAGAAAGATATGGGCTTATAGTTTTGCCTCCTAATGCTATACCTCAAGGGTAATGTCAACAATAGTAGTTCATGAAAACTCACATCCAATTAGCTATAAATATCTGGATCTTTCCAACACATTGTGCTTGCCAAAGGATAAAATGTAAAAAGGAAATGTGAAGATCACCATGACTCTTATGTAAGGTAGAAGATAAAAGTAATAGATAGGCCCTTCGCAGAGGGACAAAGTTTTTCATGCGCTTTTATGGTTGGATGCAAAAAAATATTAATGCAAAATAATGTCACTTTATATTGCCACTTGTGATATGGAACTTTATTATGCAGTCTGTCGCTTTTATTTCTTCCATATCACTAGATCGTATAAAGCTTATTTTCTCCGCACTAATAAGTCATACATATTTAGAGAGCAATTTTTATTGCTTGCACATATGACAACTTACTTGAAGGATCTTACTCAATCCATAGGTAGGTATAGTGGACTCTCATGGCAAGACTGGGTTTAGGGATATTTGGAAGCACAAGTAGTATCTCTACTTGGTGCGAAGAAATTGGCTAGCATGAGAGGGAAAGGCAAGCTCAACATGTTGGATGATCCATGACAATATAATTTATCTCAGATGTAAGAAAACATAACCCATCATGTTGTCTTCCTTGTCCAACATCAACTCTTAGCATGTCATACTTTAATGAGTGCTCACAATCATAAAAGATGTCCAAGATAGTATATTTATATGTGAACCTCTCTTTCTTTATCACTTTCTATTAATTGCAACGATGACCAAAACTATGTTTTCCAACTCTCAACAACTTTTATTCATCATACTCTTTATATGTGAGCTCATTACTTTCCATAAGGTCCATATGATCTCTTTATTTCTTTTTATTCTTTCTCTTTTATTTTATTCCCTCAAGATCATAGAAAAATAATCAAGCCCTTGACTCAACACTAATCTTTATTATATATATAGCTCATGGACTCGATTACATAGAGGGATCATAAAGCAAAACTCACGACTACATCATACTAAAACTTTATTCCACTAGATCAAGATATTACTAAAAGGATCGAACTAAGAAAAACGGTAAAGATAAATGTGATGGTGATACGATACCGGGGCACTCCCCCAAGCTTGGCAATTTCCAAGAGGAGTGCCCATACCCATGTGTTTATGTCCCCCTCTTCGTAGGTGGTGATGTGATATTCTTAGCGATGATGCCCCTCAGGATATGATTCTCTTCTTCAAGTTTATTGACTTGCTGCTTGAGGCCCATTATTTCCTTTCGGATCTTGCCCGTGACAGCTAAAGCTCCTTTCACCCATGGATGTTGCATAGCTGCGGGAGAACAAGTAACACTCTTTTTAATATTTCAAAAGAAAGAAATCTAACATTGGAAGGAATGATCGAGTTTGGAATGGCTGAGCTTTGTAGTTCCCCCATCGTGAATCCAGATCGAAAACGAGAAGTAACTTCTTGATCCTCTTCCATGGCATCTATCATTTTCAAATCGGCATCCATCTCTTCTTCCGTTGATGGCCCAAAGTGGTCAGCATCACTGTTTGCTCTTGGTCCCGGTGTCGGATGAGACACCTGGCTCTCCCCGACTGACTCTTGAGAAGACATCTTGCTCTAAATCTGCAGCGGCAACAACTTGAAACAAAAACAGAAGATATTTGCATGATACGGTGGTCAAAACCTTCGAGAGATTATATAATGAAATTTTACCGACTGAAAGAAGTATCGTGCAAGAAAACGGAGTCCGGAGAGCACACGAGGTGCCCACGAGGTAGGGGGGCGTGCCTCCCACCCTCGTGGGAGCCTCTTGTCCTTTCCGGTCTACTTCTTATTTTCCTATTTTTCTAAATATTCCAAAGCGAAGAAATATTGCCATTAGAACTGTTTTGGAGTTGGTTTACTTACCGTACCACGTACCTATTCCTTTTCGGAGTCTGAAACATTCTGGAAAGTGTCCCTTGTGTATTCCTCTAGGGTTACGGTTTCAATAATATTAGTTTCACATTTATGGGATTACCTGAGATATCATGTTTTATTCTTTGACCGTTCACCACCCTCGGATTTGTGCCTTCGAAGTTGTTGATTTTTATGGCACCGGAACGGTAGACCTCCTCAATAACATAAGGACCTTCCCATTTAGAGAGAAGTTTGCCTGCAAAAAATCTTAAACGAGAGTTGTATAGCAATACATAATCACCTACATTAAACTCCCGTTTTTGTATCCCTTTATCATGTCATCTTTTAACTTTTTCTTTAAACAGCTTACATTTTCATAAGCTTGGGTTCTCCATTCATCAAGTGAGCTAATGTCAAATAACCTCTTATCACCGGCAAGTTTGAAGTCATAGTTGAGCTCTTTAATGGCCCAATATGCCTTATGTTCTAATTCAAGAGGTAAGTGACATGCTTTACCATAAACCATTTTATACGGAGACATGCCCATAGGATTTTTGTATGCAGTTCTATAGGACCATAATGCATCATCAAGTTTTTTGGACCAATTCTTTCTAGATCTATTAACAGTCTTTTGAAAATTAGTTTGAGCTCTCTATTACTCAATTCTACTTGACCACTAGACTGTGGGTGATAAGGGGATGCAATTCTATGATTAACGTCGGACTTAGCAAGCATTTTACGAAAAGCACCATGAATAAAATGTGAACCACCATCAGTCATTAAATATCTAGGGACTCCAAACCTCGGGAAAATAACTTCTTTAAGCATCTTAATAGAGGTTTTATGATCAGCACTACTAGTTGGAATAGCTTCTACCCACTTAGTAACGTAATCAATAGCAACTAAGATATGTGTATACCCATTAGAGGAAGGAAAAGGTCCCATATAATCAAAGCCCCAAACATCAAATGGTTCAATAACAAGTGAATAATTCATAAGCATTTCTTGACGTCTACTAATATTACCAATTCTTTGACATTCGTCACAAGACAAGACAAACTTATGGGCATCCTTGAAGAGAGTAGGCCAATAAAAACCGGATTGCAATACCTTATGTGCAGTTCTATCTCCAGCATGGTGTCCTCCATAAGCCTCGGAGTGACACTTGCGTATGATCTGTTCCTGTTCATGCTCAGGTACACAATGTATAATAATACCATCTACTCGTTCTTTATAAAGATGTGGGTCATCCCAAAAGTAATGTCTCAAATCATAGAAGAACTTTTTCTTTTGCTGGTATGTGAAACTAGGTGGTATAAATTTAGCAACAATATAATTAGCATAATCATCATACCATGGAGCAGTTCGAGAAGCATTTATGACATTTAATTGTTCATCAGGAAAGCTATCATCAATAGGTAGTGGGCCATCAAGAACATTTTCTAACCTAGACAAGTTGTCTGCAACAGGTTTCTCAGCTCCCTTTCTATCAATAATATGCAAATCAAATTCTTGTAGCAAGAGAACCCATCTAATAAGTCTAGGTTTAGCATTTTTCTTTTCCATTAGGTATTTAATAGCAGCATGATCAGTGTGAATAGTTACTTTAGAACCAACAATATAAGGTCTAAACTTATCACAAGCAAAAACAACTGCTAAAAATTCTTTTTCAGTGGTAGCATAATTTCTCTGGGCATTGTCTAGAATTTTACTAGCATATTGAATAACATTTAATTTCTTATCAACTCTTTGCCCTAGAACAACACCTACAGCATAATCATAGCATCACACATAATTTCAAAGGGTAAATTCCAATCAGGTGGCTGAACAATAGGTGCAGAAATCAATGCTTTCTTAAGTATTTCAAATGCTTCTACACAATCATCATCAAAGACAAAAGGAATATCTTTTTGTAATATGTTAGCCAGAGGCCAAGAAATTTTTAAGAAGTCCTTAATGAACGTCCTATAAAAACCGGCATGACCGAGGAAGCTTCTTATACCATTAATGTCCTTGGGGCATGGCATCTTTCCAATAGCATCAACTTTAGCTTTATCAACTTCAATACCTCTTTCAGAAATTTTATGCCCCAAGACAATACCTTCATTAACCATAAAGTGGCATTTCTCCCAATTCAAGACAAGATTAGTTTCTTCACATCTTTGCAAAACTCGATCAAGGTTGCTCAAGCAATCATCAAAAGAGGATCCATAAACGGAGAAATCATCCATGAATACCTCACATATCTTTTCACAAAAGTCAGAAAATATAGCCATCATGCATCTTTGAAAGATAGTAGGTGCATTACATAAACCAAAAGTCATACGTCTATAAGAAAAAGTACCGAAAGGGAAAGTAAAAGTGGTCTTTGATTGATCATCAGCTGACACACGTATTTGAGAGAAGCCAGAGTAACCATCTAAAAAGCAAAAATGTGTATGTTTGGATAATATTTCCAGCATTTGAACAATAAAAGGCAAAGGGTAATGATCTTTTTAGCAGCCTTATTTAATTTGCGAAAATCAATTACCATCCTATAACCTGTAATAATTCTTTGTGGGATCAATTCATCTTTATCATTAGGAACAACAGTGATACCTCCCTTCTTAGGGACACAATGGACAGGACTTACCCACTGACTATCAACAACGTGATAAATTATACCTTCCTCAAGGAGCTTTAATATTTCCTTTCTTACCACTTCTTTCATCTTAGGATTCAGCCGTCATTGATGATCAATAACTGGTTTGGCGTCTTCCTCCAAATTTATTTTGTGTTGACATAGAGTGGGACTAATGCCCTTAAGATCATCAAGAGTATATCCAATAGCAGCACGGTGCTTCTTCAGAGTTTTCAATAATTTATCTTCTTCCTTCTCTGAAAGGTTAACACTAATAATAACAAGATATATTTTCTTTTAATCAAGATAAGCATATTTAAGAGTATCAGGTAATGGTTTAAGCTCGAACATGGGATCACCCTTGGGTGGATGAGGATCCCCTAAGATTTCAACAGGAAAATTGTGTTTCAGAATAGGTCCCTATTTAAAGAATACTTCATCTATTTCCCTTCTTTCATTCATGAACATATCATTTTCATGGTCTAGCAAATATTGTTCTAATGGATCAGTAGGAGGCACGGCAATAGAAGCAAGACCAATAATTTCATCTTTACTAGGTAATTCTTTGTCATGGGGTTGTCTACTAAATTTAGCAAAATTAAACTCATGAGACATATCCCCTAAACGAACAGAAACAATATCCTTATTGCAGTCTATCTTAGCATTGACAGTGTTCAAGAAGGGTCTACCAAATATAATGGGACAAAAGATATCTTGAGGGGAACCAAGAACAAGAAAATCAGCAGGATATTTAGCCTTCCCACACAAGACTTCAACGTCTCTAACAATCCCAATTGGTGAAATAGTATCTCTATTAGCAAGCTTAATGGTAACATCAATACCTTCTATTTCAGCTGGTGCAATATCATGCATAATTTCTTTGTATAAGGAGATAGGTATTGCACTAGCACTAGCACCCATATCACACAAGCCATGATAACAATGATCTCCTATTTTAACAGAAATAACAGGCATGCCTACGACAGGTCTATGTTTATCCTTATCACCAGGTTTAGCAATTCTAGCAGTCTCATTACAGAAGTAAATAACCTGCCGATCAATATTATCGGCCAAGAGATCTTTAACCATAGCAACATTAGGTTCAAGTTTAACTTGCTCAGGGCGTTTAGTTGTCTTAATATTACTTTTGTTGACCACAGTTGAAGCTTTAGCATGATTCTTTATTCTAACAGGGAAAGGTGGTTTCTCAACATAAGCAGTAGGAACAATATGATCATTATAAGTGATGGTCTTTTCTTCAGCTTTAATAGGTGCAACTACTTTTACTTCAATGGGAGGATTATATTTAAACCACTTCTCCTTAGGAAGATCAACATGAGTAGCAAAGGATTCACAGAAAGAAGCTACTATCTCAGAGTCAAGTCCATATTTAGTGCTAAATTTATGGAAAACATCGGTATCCATAAAAGATTTAACACAATAAAACTTAGGTGTTATACCTGACTCTTTACCTTCCTCGAGATCCCAATCTTCAGAGTTGCATTTAATTCTCTCCAACAAATTCCATTTGTATTCAGAAAGGAACCAGTACAGGAAGTATCGAGCATGGAGCGACTGTTGCCAGAAAGCCGAGCATAAAAATTATGAATAATTATTTCTCTTGAGAGCTCATGATTGGGGCATGAATATAACATTGACTTAAGTCTCCCCCAGGCTTGGGCGATGCTTTCTCCTTCACGAGGCGAAAAATTATATATATAATTACGATCACGATGAACAAGATGCATAGGATAAAACTTCTATGAAATTCCAATTTCAATCACTTATAGTCCCATGATTCCATATCATCACATAGCCTATACCATGTCAATGCATCTCCCTTAAAAGATAAAGGGAACCTTCTTCTTGATAACATCATCGGGCATACCTGCAAGCTTAAATAATCCACAAACCTCATCCGCATAGATTAAGTGTAAGTCGGGATGCAATGTTCCATCTCCTGCAAAAGGATTAGCTAGCAGTTTCTCTATCATACCTGAAGGAATTTCGAAGTAAACATTTTCATTTTTAGTAGGTCCAGTAGGTTGAGGAGCAACTATTTGCTCTACCGGTCGGGGCAAAGATACCCCGAACAAGCCCCTCAAAGGATTACTTTCCATAGTAACAAGTGACAGTAAATTTCAGCACACTATATAAATTTTTCCTTACCAAATTCCACCTACCAAATGAGTTTCACTCCCCGGCAACGGCGCCAGAAAAGAGTCTTGATGACCCACAAGTATAGGGTATCTATCGTAGTCCTTTCAATAAGTAAGTGTATTGAACCCAACGAGGAGCAGAAGGAAATGATAAGCGGTTTTCAGCAAGGTATTCTCTGCAAGCACTGAAATTATTGGTAACAAATAGTTTTGTGATAAGGTAATTGGTAACGAGTAACAAGTAATAAAAGTAAATAAGGTGCAGCAAGATGGCCCAATCCTTTTTGTAGCAAAGGACAAGCCTGGACAAACTCTTATATGATGTAAAGCGCTCCCGAGGACACATGGGAATTATCGTCAAGCTAGTTTTCATCACGGCCATATGATTCGCGTTCGGTACTTTGATAATCTGATATGTGGGTGGACCGGTGCTTGGGTGCTGCCCTTACTTGGACAAGCATCCCACTTATGATTAACTCCTATTGCAAGCATCCGCAACTACCAAAGAAGTATTAAGGCAAACCTAACCATAGCATGAAACATATGGATCCAAATCAGCCCCTTGCGAAGCAACGCATAAACTAGGGTTTAAGCTTCTGACTCTAGCAACCCATCATCTACTTATTACGTCCCAATGCCTCCCTCTAGGCCCAAACAATGGTGTAGTGTCTTGTAGTCGACGTTCACATGACACCACTAGAGGGATGACAACATACATCGCATCAAAATATCGAACGAATACCAAATTCACATGACTACTAATAGCAAGACTTCTCCCATGTCCTCAGGAACAAACGTAACTACTCACAAAGCATATTCATATTCATAATCAGAAGGGTATTAATATGCATAATAGATCTAAACATATGATCTTCCACCAAGTAAACCAACTAGCATCAACTACAAGGAGTAATCAACACTACTAGCAACCCACAGGTACCAATCTAAGGCTTGGATACAAAGATTGGATACAAGAGATGAACTAGGGTTTGAGATGAGATGGTGCTGGTGAAGATGTTGATGGAGATTGACCCCCTCTCAATGAGAGGATCGTTGGTGATGACGATGGTGATGATTTCCCCCTCCCAGAGGGTAGTTTCCCCGGAAGAACAGCTCCGCTAGAGCCCTAGATTGGTTCAGCCTAGGTTTTGCCTCGTGGCGGCGGAGTCTCGTCCCAAAAGCTTGCTTCTGATTTTTTTCCTCGACGAAAGACTCCATATAGCATATGACGGGCATCGGAGGGCCACCAGGGGGCCCACGAGGCAGGGGGCATGCCAAGGGTGTGGCCCCCCTCTGGAACTTCTTGCGCTCGGTATTTTTTACATATATTCTGGAAATAGCTTCCATGAAGTTTCAGGACTTTCGGAGCTGTGCAGAATAGGTTTCTAATATTTCCGCCTTTTCCAGCCCAGAATTCCAACTACTGGCATTCTCCCTCTTCATGTAAACCTTGTAAAATAAGAGGGAATAGGCACAAGTATTGTGACATAATGTGTAATAACAGCCCATAATGCAATAAATATTGATATAAAATCATGATGCAAAATGGACGTATCAGACGACGATGGCGAAACAATGTGCTACTGAGCAAATGAAGAGGCTGGGCAGGTTCTACGCGCTGCGGCGAAGCTGCTGGGCGCACACCCGTGACCATTTGGTCACCGGAGGTATGCTAGCGACGAGCACGGGCGGTGGCGCGTTTGGGCGCTCAACGAGCTAGGGGCTAGGGGCCATGGGGAAGCGCGTGCGCGGGTGCGTTGGGTCCTGGAAACGCCAGGAACACAGGGGCAGGCTCAGGCGAGCATGGCAACGGCTGTGGCGACGGCCACGAGCTCGTCGGCAGCGGACAAAGCACAGTCATGGCGATGATTAGCTATGGGCGAACAGGCGAGCTACCAGTGAGATGGGAGAGAGGGAGAAGCTCACCGAGTGGCTAAGGAAAGCCGGTGACACATTAAGGGCAGCAGAGGGTGGCCGGAGTTGGAGAAGATCAACGGCGGCCGAGGCGGAATGGGGCATCTCAATCTGCTCCCTGAAGTGGCTCCCATCTCGGTCCGGTGGTTGCAGACGGTGTAGAGGATGGAGGCAGAGCGAGCTGGCACGGTGGTGAGGCGAGGAGGTCGCGGTGGTCACGAGTTCTACGGCGGCGAGATCATGGCGACACTTAGATGTGGTGGGGAAGGAGGAAGCGGCGAGGTGGATCTGAGGGGAGAGGGAGAGGCCAAGAGGGAGAGCGGGGGTGAGTTGGAGAGGGAACCGAGGAGGCGAGGGTGTGGCGACTTATCCCATTGGCGAGGGCGACGAGGTGGTGCGACGGGGACGCGCCCTGTTCATGGCGCGGCCATGGGAACAGCGCGCGGGGATGGAGGTGACAAGGGGGAACGGGGGAGTGGGATGGCCCAGATGGGCCGGTTGTTGGCTAGCCGGGCCATTTGGCCCGAGGGGTTTGGGGGGGTTTCTCTCTCTCTCTTTATTTCTGTTAGCTTTGTTTGTTTGTTTTTATTCTTTTCCCTTTTTCTGTTTTACTTTTTTTAGAGCATTCTAGCATTTTCTAAACATGTGTTTTCTTCACTATAATTACCTATGTAATATTTGGCACAAACCGAACATTTTTGTTTCAATGTTTGAAAACTTTTGTTGTTTGCCATATTTTGAATTTGATTTTTGAACCAGTTTTGAACTAACGAGAGATTAGCAACAGTAACGGAGGTGACGTGGCATCATTAGCAGAGTTTCACTGTAGCTTAATTATCCGGGCGTTACACCGAGGATGATGTCAAGAAGAATGTTTTCCTATCTTTGAATGGAAAGGCATTGACATGGTATAGGCTATGTGATGATATTGGATCTTGGGACTACAACCGATTGAAATTGGAATTTCATCAGAAGTTTTATCCTATGCATCTGGTTCATCGTGATTGGAATTATATATATAATGTTTGGCCTCGTGAAGGAGAAAGTATCGCTCAAGCTTGGGGGAGGCTTAAGTCAATGTTATATTCATGCACCAATCATGAGCTCTCAAGAGAAATTATCATTCGGAATTTTTATGCCCAGCTTTCTCATAATGATCAATCCTTGCTCGATACTTCTTGTACCGGTTCTTTTATGAAGAGGACTA